>NW_028283632.1:300000-600000 GCF_059441095.1 Idiotropiscis lumnitzeri | reverse complement strand
CTGAGTCTGATGCTAAATTGGATGTCTTGAGAAGATATGAAAATACCCAGGAGGATGGTATCCACATTCCTGATGAGTGTGTTACAATTTAAACAAGGAAAAACATTCAATTACCATCACAGCCTATCAGAGCAACAAGCAGTGTTGACCTGAAATGCTCCCACTTCGACTATTCCAATGGCTAGATTTCCACATCAGACAGAAAGTAGAGAACAACAGGGACATGTGCTTGATGGCCTTTGCCAAGCAATCTCACAGCAAGCCAGTGTCGCAGAATACTTAGCAAAGAGTCAAAAAGCATCGCTACTTCCCGAACTTTCCATTCCTACGTTTAAAGGCGACCCTCTGCATTATAAAACCTGTATAGGTGCCATTGAACATGGGATTGAAGGCCGTACAAGTGATAACCGTGATCATCTTCAATTTTAGTTGCAGTATACTAGTGAACAACCACATGAGTTGGTGAAGAGCTGCATCCATATGGAACCTCTGACAGGATATACCAAAGCAAAACAAATCTTGAAGGAGTTTTATGGTGATGACTTCATGATAGCAGAAGCATATTTAAAGGAAGCCATGGATTGGCCAACAATCAAGTCTGAAGATGGTGTTGCACTTCAGTCTTTCACATTATTCCTTATGGGCTGTTTGAACATAATGGCAGATGTTAATTATATGGAGGACTTGGACAACATGGCTAATATAAAGGCATTGGCAAACAAACTTCCATACAGACTTATAGAATCTTGGAGAAAATTTGCCTGCAATCTCCAAGAAAGAACAAATAGAAGAGTGAAGTTTAAGGATTTTGTTGACTTTGTTGACAAGCACGAAAGATTCTATAAAACAGAAAACAAAATCACAACACACAGAAACACCAAAATCAAAGAAAGTCTTCACAACAGTCATTGTGCCCGCCAAGATGGAAAACAACAAAACCACCACGCCAAAGGCAGAACCTGTTTCAGTGGATGCTATTGCCAAACCATGTGCTAATTGTAATGGAGAGCAACAGTCTCACAATTTGTAAGGAATTTAGGAGAAAGCATCACAAGGATAAGATTGACTTCTTGAGGAGCAAGGGTCTGTGTTTTGCATGTTTGATGCACGGTCGCATTAGCAGTTGCTGGAAACAAAAGCTTCAATGTCAAGAATGCTCTAGACTGCATCCTACAGCACTACACATTGTCCATAAACTTCTGCAAAGAAACAGCCTAAGACGATTGTGAATAGCAGTACCTATTAAGCGCCCTCGTACAAACAACAGAAACCTGGGGTGTCACTGGGGCCTGTAAATAGGACTGCATCCTTTCAATAATTCCGGGATGGGTCAAGGCACAAAAAGGAACCAAGACAGTGACGACTTACTGTCCGGTTTAAAAATGCCCTGACGCCTTTTTTAGACTGAAATAACTTACTAAAGTTTTCGTTTTGTGCCATTCAGAATGGGAGAGGGAGCCAGGAGGCGAAACAGCCGTCTTGCCAGTTCAATCCCGCACACCCTCTGACTCTCACCCTCCGTTCTGCCTTTTTATTGAAACTAACTCATCAATAACTAATCACCAGAAGACAGAAAAGCATCAACAACTAATCACCAAGAGACAGAAAACATCAATAACTCACGGTATAAAGGTCAGTTTAACTAAAGCATCAATAACTAATCACCAGGGACTCCAGCAGGCAGAAAATCATAACCCAAGGTCAGTTTAACTAAACACATCTTCAGGATGGGGTGTCTGTGTGTGTGTGTGTTAAAATAACAAGTAAGTGTCTCTGTGTGTGTTAAACATTAATGAGTGTATAAAAACATGATTATGAATACACAAACTGATTACCTATCCTCAGCCCATCTTACATTTCCCCCCTGTTGTGGATTTAAAAATCATGTCCTTACGGCTTTAAGACAGATCATCATAATGAAATCATACAACAGTGTGATCATCAGTGGAGGAGCGAAAACCTCACATTAGGGAAAAATTCCCCTCCTCCCTTCCGGCGTAGAATGAGATCCTCATAATTTGATGACCATCAGGGAATAAAACTTGTCCCTGGGGTGACTTGGTGGAGGCCCTTGCCTCGTTGTAGGAGAGGACAGCCGTCCTTACCTCCCGGATCTTCGTGTATGGTGTGTGTGTGTGTGCACGTGTGTGGACAGGGGCAAGAAGTCCATGTGTTTTTACGTTTTAGTGTCCAGTTTGAGTTCGTCATTCTCAACATTAATCAGGTTGTAACGGTACATTTGGGCAACAAACCTACGATTAACCATCATCTTTGTCATAAAAATAATGCAACATGAACAGACTAAACATAACAAAATGAAAACTATAATTATCCCTATATATTGTTTTTTTAAATTCTTCATAGTGGTCATAACATCAATAATTGTTTCATTTTTATTAAAAATTTAAATGCAGTAATGTACTCCAATCAAGGCTGATATTCCTTTGTTATGTACGTCATTAATTTCCAAACAATATCTAATCTTTTTGTTCTGTGGCTTCAACATATTTATCATCTCATCAATATTAGCACCACAGAGTACTGAGTTTCGAGATCCTCACAATAGTCGTTCTCAAAATGATATTTTTTTGTATCAATTTAGCTTTGTTAAGGTAAGATATTTTATTGACAATCTAACATTAATATGCAAAGAACATGTACATTAGTACGAAATGTAAAAAAAAATTGTGGTGGGGGGGGTGCGAATTGTTTTCTTCTTGGTAGGGGGGGCATGACAGGAAATAATTGAGAACCACTGGTCTAGTCACACACCAGCTCGGGTTCATTCCCTACCAGAGAAATGACATTCCATGTCCCCAGAGCTAGGCGCTTTATGTTGCCGGGGATTGGACTGCCTTTGACTGCCTCCTAGCTCAAAGGAAACCCAAATTCTTTGGTCCCGCCCACTGGTAGTGAGCCGAAGCCCTTGTATTAAATAATAAATAAATACATAAAATAAAAAAATTAATAAATTTAAAAAACGGACCGATCCACTGCTTGGGTTAGTTTGACCCACCTTGAGATCCGTTCCCACTCAGTGACAGTGTCTACAAGCCACTGCCACCAGGCCAGTGAACCGACGTCCAGGCAGTGACAAAAAACGTGATCAAATTACATTGCTCATCATAAGGTGTTTGTGAGACGCTCTTTGTATGTTTCCTCAATTAAGACCTGTTTTCCATTGGTGTATTTGAAAAAAGTGGTGAACCTGTTAAATTCACTACAAAACGTTAAGAAGATGAAAGTAATGTTTGAAGGAATATTATTTTTCTATCGACATGCCGGCGGGCGGGCACAGATAGAGAGTGATAAAGCAGCACCACCCGCGCGGGGCGTGCTGACGAAAAGGCAAGCGCTCCTCCTCTCATCGCGTCCTTATTAAGACAGAAAAAAGACGCTGTTGAATTTGACCTATTCGCAGTTCGAGCAGGTGCTTAACGCTGGAGAATATCACCACTTCGAAGTTCGAACTGCTGTTGAAACGGAGAGGTAAGTGTTTTTCGTTTGTTTTTATTCAAAACATGCCTCGAGTGCATTTGTTCATGGTTAGAGATAGTTGTGTGGAAAACACTATACAAAGTAGCACCATGGATGTGGGCCTACAACACTGGCCTAGCAAACATGTGCTCCTACATCGACATAATTGACGAGCTCCAGTTAAGCATTGAATAATTATAAAACGTCATGGTGCTTTTACTCATTTAAAGAACTAAACCGACGCGTATTTTCATCCGGTGGTCAGGTTTGCATTGAATGTGAGCACGAGGGACGCTAGCTTGTTGCGTTAGCTTTGCGGAGCTAACAGCTTGCACTTTTGTTATAGAACAACAGAATGCAAGTACCATGATAATTTCTGTCATTAATTTTTGTGTAAGACACGATGTTCACTGGTTAATTACATGATTCTTAAAGCAAAGGTTACTGTGAATGCAATTTTGGTAAGATTTTTGTAGTCACACTGCATAAATCTGTCTGTCTGTTGTTTAAACTTCAATATAAACTATTATGGTTGAAATCGTTAATTGGGATGGAGGGATTGATATTTTTTTAATTTATAATTTATTTTTCTTACACTGATATTGTTAAAACTCCATTTAGCCTATAGTATTAATAATTCTCAACACAAAACTGTCTTTTTTCTTTATAGAATAAACAATGCCTTCCCTGAGATGCAGGAAGTCCCCAAAGCAGGATACTATTGAACATGCAGTCAAGGGTCTGGACAAGACTGCAGAGTTAGAAGCGAAGTATATAAACTCATTTAAAGGTATGATGTTAACGCTTTTGCTAAGATATATTATTGTTTTCTGATAACCAAGCTGACATCGTTTTTTAAGTGGTTATTTTCCATTAAGAGTGTCTTGACCTTTTCTTTTGTCAGTTTCAAGTTATTTCAGTGAGCGTGAAACCTGATGGTAGGAGTTCTATCTAAATTAAGGCTGTACTTGATGACGCCCTCCGGCATTTTTATACCACAATAGACCGGTGAACAAGTCCGATATTGATAGTCTAGTGTAAAGCACGTTATACGTCACAGAGATCACGTGACGCGATCCAATATGACTGTGTATACAGTGTATGTCATTGTTATGAAACTAAATAATCTTAAAGTTTTTTTTTTACGTAACCAGGTGCCATTGACATTTGTACTTTCAGTCCTAATACATACTGGCTAATGCAATGCTGGAAAATGAATTTTGGCTGGTCTGTTCCTTTAAAATCATAAAGAAGGGCTCTGCTCTATCCCTCACAAGAAGCAATGTTTCAAACCACCCTACATTAGTATAGTGGCCCAAATGAATATGATGACTCCTTATTTGTGTGCTTAAAAATATGACGAAGCTATCTTGATTTCCCTGTTAACTAGGTCGAGGAGTATTTACCAAGGCCCCTTTCAGGAAAGACGACTTTATTCTTTATTATGGAGTACAGAGGAAAATTGATAGATTCTGATAAATCTCAACGCAGGAAGATGGATGGAAGAGGCACTGTCTTTTTGTTTGACTTCCGCCGGCAAGAAAAAACTTGGAGGTGAGGCAAAGATTGAGATGTTATCTTATTTTTGTTTTTATTTAAAAAAATAAACACATACTCATCCCATAAGTGTTAGGGGAAAAATCATTCTCTAAGCAAAAATGTATACCGTATTTTCGCACCCAAAAGACGCGCCGTGTCAAAGGGCGCAACACCTGTTGAGGCCGCTATTTCTGTCTTTGTAACATATACTGGACGCACCGCCTGACAAGACGATAGCACAGCTGCTGTTAGCATAGCATGAACTTGGCAGAGCTGCCCACACTGACACAGCCGATAGCAGCCTACTATGCCCCAATAACATGAGCAATCACCCCATTGTTGCAGCAGACGCCAAGTCTCTATTGACAATAGCTGACAATGGCTCAGGCCAATATTAGGTGCATTGGCAATAGCCTACAAAGCAACGTCAGGGGAGGGACTTGGCTGCTCACCACACACAAAAAATAAAAAACTCATCATACAAGCAAACAATGAAACATAGAAATAAGATTAACACAAACATGTATCTCTCATGCCATCAATATACCCAAAAAAAATGAAAATAATACAAAAGCCACTCAGCCTTAGCTAATTCAAGCAATGCATTCTGGGAGCAGAGACCCACAATCCCATAGCTGTTTAGAGAGATTTGCATGGCTGTTTAAAGAGATGTGCTGTTATGCTTTGGACTTTTTGTCTGTTGTCTAAACCTGGGACGTTTCTTGCTTGCAATAACATAAATGATAAAACAGACTAAAACATTGTGGACAGCTGCCCTTTGTCCAGCTTTTTCCAACACCATCACCCAAACATTATAGTCAGATGGTGTATTTGTCACGGTCGATTGTAAGCATGGACAACTCACTCTTTGCCCAGCAGGGTGTGCTAACATGCACTTCCAACAGCTCGTTGATGACAAGGGCTGATGGACGTGAGTGGTACTTTGTCCATTTAATGGACGCATCGACTGACAGGGCGCTTTGTTTGCTTATGACTGCGAAAATACGGTAATTACTTTTATTCATGCGTTGAATCTGTACAAATGAAAATATAGACCATGAAGTCTCAAAGACAAGCTGTTAATAGGGTCTGATTCCAATAGAAATTTCTTGTATGATTTGATTTAGAAGATTTAAAAATTGTGGATTTCCTATTTTTATGTTTTGTGTACACAAGATTGTCTCAAAGATTAATTTCTGACATTGATTGAATAATTGTTTTTTTTTTTTTTTAAATCTATTTTAAGTGTTGATGCCGCTCAAGAAGATGGCAGTCTGGGAAGACTGGTTAATGATGACCACATGCACCCCAACTGTAAAATGAAGAAGAAGACAACAGAGGACAGACCACACCTCTGTCTGTTTGCGCTCCGAGACATTGATGTTGGCGAAGAAATAACTTAAGACTATGGACCAGCTGGCCTTGGAGAACACAGGTTTGTAAGATGCATCTTTAAGTACAATAACAGAGCCCACTTGTGGTGTTCTGGTGATGTAGTTTCCAATTAGTTTGGCAATCTAATAAATGTATGTTGAGGTTTCTATGGAAGTTGAACATGCTGACTGACTGGGGGAGTTCTCCATTGTCCACTATCTGTAATTCAAATTTGTGGGTCTGAGTCAAAGTTTGGCTCTTCAGGAACAACGAACTGGTCAGGGAGTGACAGTATTACAAAGTTCTGCGTTACTCTTTTCTGGGCGGTGGCCCTGTTAGGCCATCATATGCCATATTGCAAATATCCCCATTGTGGGACTAATTAAGGACATCTTTATGTTGTGGTTTCCCTACCAGAACCAGCACCAACCCTGTATATTCATGATATAAAACACTGTTTCAATTTGATATTTAGCCTTTCTATACTGTAAAAATAGAAGACCCCAGGCTTTCCTGCGCCCCCTTGCCCAATTGGTGGTGTTCAGGAGACAACCTGGGACTGAAATATCAGTCACAACCAGTGTTGTTTTCGTCACTGATGACTATGACGAAAATACTTCGTTAACGCCCCTTTTTTAATGACGATGACAAGCTAAACGAGGTTCTTTTATGACGAAAACATGACGTGATGTACATGAATTTTTTTCGTTGACGAGACAAAATTGTTAGCATGTGGTTCATAAATTATTTTATGTTGCTTTTAGTGAAATAAAGCCACAACAGTTGCCCAACAAAATGTTTTGCTTCTCTGCTTATTTTGGAGCAGTGAGCATTGATTCCACTGTTGCCACTTTTTTCTGTTTGTAATGAAGAATCCTTTGTAGTCCATCCAAAAGTCTTTGTTATTGGGTGGAAACCTTGAATGCCTTGTTTTAACTCAAATGGACTTAAACCCATCCATCCATCCATCCGTTATCTGTACCGCTTCTCCTCACTAGGGTCGCGGGGGGTGTTGGAGCCGATCCCAGCTGTCTTCGGCAGTAGGCGAGGTACACCCTTGAATTGGTGTCCAGCCAATCGCAGGGCATACATAGACGAACAACCATCCACGCTCACACTCATGCCTAGGGGCAATTAGAGTGTCCAAGCAACTTGCCATGCATGTTTTAAGAATATGGGAGGAAACCGAATTACCCAGAGGAAACCCACGCAGGAAGGCCGGAGCCAGAATCGTACCTACGACCTCAATATTGTGAGGCCATCCTGCTAACCAGTTGGGCCACCGTGCCGCTTGGACTAAAACCTTTGTGAATAAATTGACGAAAACTAGGGTAAAACTTTTTTTGCGTTTCCGTCGATTAAAACTGGACTAAAACCCTTTTTTTAGTTTTCGTTGACTAAAACTGGACTAAAACTATAACGAATTGGGATGACTAAATGTGATTTAAACAAATCAGCACTTTGTCCAAATGACTTGGACAAAATCTAAAATGCCTGCCAAAAACAACACTGGTCACAACACGTGTCTACAGAAGATTAATTGGCATGGGCGAAATTAATTAGTTTTATTTCATTCATGAGCTTATGTTTTGTTTTGGGTGGCTAAGGCTTAAAATGTGTAAAAATCTAATCCAACCTCAAATATAATTAATTCAATAAATTTATGATGCTACTAAAACATCGAAGCAGCCTCCTCCAGGCTTTACAGACTCAGAAATGGAGGTATGCGTATCGTGTACTCATCCTGTCGTGTCTCGAGATGTTAAAATTGCAGTTAGATAGACGTGTGCTGATTAGACAAGACTTCTAATATATCTGGTGTCACAGGATATTTGTCAGTGAATGTGTATGTCTGGTTTGAGGCTCACTCAGCTTTTTCAGAGTTTTGTGACGTTTTGGCAAAAGGCGTGGCTATTACGGTGCTGAAAAGTCCGATTGTACTTTGTGGCAACAAAAGCTCCGGCAACATGACTCAGATGATCCTATCTTCTCGAAGTTGTACACATTTGAGGATACTTCAGCCCTGAAGACATCTACCAACTTATTTTTCATCGTAGTAGTAGCGCCACCAACTGGTAAAAGCTAATACAAGTTATTTTCTTGGATGTTTTTCTCCGTGCAACTCAACAAGGTCACCCTCATATATGCTCGGAGGACTGTTTCGGCCATGAGGATGTCACAATACGAAATTCATCCTTTTTCGTGAAAAGTTGTGGGAGTGGCATTGCACTGTTTGGCAATAAAACAACGCTGATTATGAGGTTCTAAATATGAACGACAACTCGTGAAACTTGACACACACATCAGGCAGAGCAAATTTATCAATATTTTATACGTTAGTTGTGCAGCTTTTTTGAAATGGCTCGCCATGGCGCTCGAGAAATGTTCAAAAAAGCAGCCCTGGTTGAGTGTTTCACCTCGCTTTTTGTAAATTTTATGGAGTACAGTGAACCCTCGGTTATCGCGGTTAATGGGGACCGAGACCACCCGCGGAAACTGAAAATCCGCGAAGTAGCGGCGCACCTTCAAAAATGCTTAAAAGAAAATACAATATATATAATAAATATATATATATATATATATATATATATACGGGGAGAGAGAGAGAGAGTGAAATTCATGTTATAACAAAAAAACCAAATTATTATTAAAACGTATTATTTTTTTATTCCCCAGCCATTCTTTTTGTATTTATTTAATTACTCCGACTTTTACCTGCTGGTACGCCGTCCGGTGTTCCCTGTGAAATGAAAGGTGGCATTCTTTAATTATTTATTTATTTATTCATTTATTCATTCATAACTGACAGCTTCGCGCTCCGTTCGTGTCCGGGCGGAAGAGGTGTTCCAATTCGGCTTAACTGTGACACACGCCCGCCCTCCTCCCCCGGAGCTTCCATTCGGTTAAACTTAGGGGCCGCTTGGCACCGCCCGTGCCCGGGGAAGGTGCTCCTCTTCGGCTTACTGTGACGCGAGCATTCCCGCCTCCTCCGGAGCTTCCATTCGGTTAAACTTAGGGGCCGCTTGGAACCGCCCGTGCCCGGGGAAGGTGCTCCTCTTCGGCTTACTGTGACGCGAGCATGCCCTCCTCCTCCGGAGCTTCCATTTGGTTAAACTTAGGGGCCGCTTGGAACCGCCCGTGCCTGGGGAAGGTGCTCCTCTTCGGCTTACTGTGACGCGAGCATGCCCTCCTCCTCCGGAGCTTCCATTCGGTTAAACTTAGGGGCCGCTTGGCACCGCCCGTGCCCGGGGACGGTGCTCCTCTACGGCTTAACTGCCACGCACGCCGGCCGGAGCCCTGGTACGGTCCGAACCGTGCGAAACGTCGCCACCGATCGTGTCCGGGGGAACGTGCTCTTCTTCGTCCACTCTCCTCTTCGCCCACGCTCTTCTTCGGCGCACGCCGGCCGTCTAACCGCTCCAGCGCCCGTCGTGCCGCTCGGCGAAACTACAATGCCCCCGAATATTTTTTATACCCGCGAAGCACTGAACCCGCGAAAGGTGAACCGCGAAGTAGCGAGGGTTCACTGTATGTATAAGACCAAGACCTACAAAAAAGTCTCTTGGAGCAATGAGCTAGGTTTTACAGGAAGTCGGCCATTTTGAATTTACTTAAAAGGAGCGGGTCACCACAATGGACTTTGTGTAGAAATTATTATTGGGGCCCGAGCAGCGACCGCGGCGAGGTCCCTATTGTTTATGTAGAAATTATTATTAGGGCCCGAGCAGCGACCGCTACGAGGTCCCCATTGTTTTTGTGGAAATTATTATTATTATTATTATTAGGGCCCGAGCAGTGACCGCTGCGAGGTCCCTATTGTTTTTCTAGAAATTGTTATTAGGGCCCGAGCTGCGACGGCTGCGAGGTCCCTATTGTTTTTGTAGAAAATATTATTACTTTTATTATTATTATTATTATTATTATTAGGGCCTGAGCAGCGACCGCTGCGAAGTCCCTGTTGTTTTTGTAGAAATTATTATTATTATTATTTTTCCGATTTGTACGATCGCATTTTTGACCCCGAAACATGCACAAAAACTCACCAAACTTGGCAGTCTCATCGGGCATGGCGAGAAATTTGATATTTTAACGTCTAATATGAACAGGAAGTGAGTTATGAATTTTTGAAAGTCCGACTTTTGCCCTTTTTTGCATGTTTACAGGGGTCATTCTTTTGCACCCTGATCCTAAAGGCTTCATCTGATTGCCTTAAAATTCTGTCTGTAGCATCTTAAGACCTGGGACAAACACTGGGGCTAAAATCTTTTGTTTCCGAAATACTATATGACGGGGCGGGGCTTCAAAGTTTTCACTTAAGATTTCCTTCGCCGCAATGGACAAAATGCTTAATAACTCTCCTGCACATGCTGCTAAAAATCCAAAACTTCACATGTACATAAAGAGTCGGTACCTGAAGACATCTATATGTTTATATTCTGTTATACACCTTGCGCCAATCAATATCATTTTTTACATTTTGACGTACTGCACGGTGCCTTTTAACGAATCCGATTGAAAATTGGCTAGAAAAGACTCAAGACATTGATCTTACTCTATCCCTATTTTTGTGACTTTCCTTCGAAGGGCGTGGCTATTGCGGTGCCGCAGAGTCTGATTATTCTCCGTGGCAACAAAAGTTCCTGCAAAATGATTCAGATGATCCATCTTCTCGAAATTTTTCACATTTGAGGATATTCAGGCCCTGAAGACGGCTGCCAACTTATTTTTGATCGCAGTGGTAGCGCCACCAACTGGTTAAAACAAATACAAATTATTTTCGTTGATGTTTTTCTCCGGGCAGGTTCACAAAATCTACCTTATATTTGCTCGGATGAGTGTTTAGGCCTTGAGGATGTCACAATACGAAAGTCTTTCGCCTTCTTCAGAGTGTCACATGATGGTGTCTTGTGACCCGTCTTTATCAGCTGATGTTCCATGAGGGCGTGACTTACCTGTCACAAGAATGAAGGCAAGTCACACCCCCCGCTGTCCGTTCACTCCGCCAAGATGCTGCTCTAGGTGGTAGAGAGGATGAAGGCTCCCTTGTCTCTGTTAATGGTTTTTATGCCTCGCTTGCAGATCTCAATGGCCTCTCTGATCCAGCGCTGTTGTTTGTTCTCTTCGGTGCGGATGACCCTGCCCTTCTCCCGGTCCATGATGTGGTTTTCCCTTTTGCAGTGGTCAGTGATTGCGGATTTGTAATGTTCATGTTGTGCTTGTTCTTTTACTGCTCTGATTTTTCATTTTTTTGACAGGTAAGTCACACCCTCATGGAACATCAGCTGATAAAGACGGGTCTCAAGACACCATCATGCGACACTCTGAAGAAGGCGAAAGACTCGCCGAAACATGTCAGGTAAAAAATTAACCTAAAACATAATTGTCTGCTTTTAATGAATCAGTCAAATATCAATAATAAGAAGACAAAATGAACCTAATACAAATAAATGAATGCTTAATAACTCCCCTGCACATGCTCCTGAAAATCCAAACCTTCACCTGTAAATAAAACGTCCCAACCTGAAGACATCTTAATGTTATTATTTTGTTATACACACAGCGCCGCCAAGTGGAATCAAAAATGTGTTTTTATTTTAATTTTCACATCCTGCACGGTGCCCTTTTGACAAATCCGACTGAAAATTAGTCAGAAAAGACTCAAGACAATGATCTTACTCTCTGCCGAATTTTGTGACGTTTTGGCAAAAGGCGTGGCTATTACGGTGCTGAAAAGTCAGATTGTACTCTGTGGCAACAAAAGCTCCGGCAACATGACTCAGATGATCCTATCTTCTCGAAGTTGTACACATTTGAGGATACTTCAGCCCTGAAGACATCTACCAACTTATTTTTCATCGTAGTAGTAGCGCCACCAACTGGTAAAAGCTAATACAAGTTATTTTCTTGGATGTTTTTCTCCGTGCAACTCAACAAGGCCGCCCTCATATATGCTCGGATGACTGTTTCGGCCATGAGGATGTCACAATACGAAATTCGTCCTTTTTCGTGTAAAGTTGTGGGAGTGGCATTGCACTGTTCGGCAATAAAACAACGCTGATTATGAGGTTCTAAATATGAACGACAACTCGTGAAACTTTACACACACATCAGGCCGAGCAAATTTATCAATATTTTATACGTTAGTTGTGCAGCTTTTTTGAAATGGCTCGCCATGGCCCTCGAGAAAAGTTAAAAAAAGAATAGAATAGAAATAGAAATCCCTTTATTGTCATTGTACTCAAGTGTGCAACGAGATTAGAGGGCTCCCCTCTCCAGTGCAATACAACAATAATACAGACAATATATAAATTAGATAAATAAATAAGACAGTGCATTGGAATTCAGTACTGAATAGGGCATATAGAAACACATCACAATGCTGTTTTGCAAGGTTAGGGTGGTCTCGTGTGTGTGTGTGAGAGTTCAGTATGGAGATGGCTCTCGGAAAGAAACTGTTTCTCAGTCTATTGGTCCTTGATTTGATGCATCTGTAGCGCCTGCCAGAGGGCAACCGGTCGAACAGGTGTGAGTTTGGGTGGGTATTGTCTTTGACGATGTTGAGAGCCCTTCTGAGGCACCGGGCGGTGTAGATGTCCGACAGCGAGGGGAGAGGGCAGCCAATAATCCTTTGCGCTGTTTTGACTGTCCTCTGGAGCCTCACTCTGTCCGCCTCAGTGCAGCCGCTGTACCAGGTGGAGACACAGTACGTCAGCAGGCTCTCGATGGACGAGTGGTAGAAGGCCAGCAGCAGCTTCCTGTCCAGGTTGAATTTCCTGAGGACTCTCAGGAAGTGCAGACGTTGGCGGACCTTCTTTACCACTGCTGTGGTGTTGTGACTCCAAGAAAGGTCATCGGAGATCTGTACTCCCAGGAACTTGAACGTGTGGACCCTCTCCACACACACGCCTTCGATGCAGAGGGGGGGCGGCAGCGTCTTGTTCCTCCTGAAGTCGACGACAATCTCCTTTGTTTTAGCAGAGTTAAGGTGCAGTCTGTTGTCCTTGCACCAAGTTGTCAGTCTCCCTACCTCCTCTCTGTAGGCTGTCTCGTCACCTTCCGAGATCAGACCGACCACTGTCGTGTCGTCAGCAAACTTGACGATGGTGTTGTTGCCGTGGGCCGGGCTGCAGTCGTAGGTGTAGAGGGCGTACAGGAGAGGGCTCAGCACGCATCCTTGGGGGGAACCGGTGCTCACCATGAGGGTGGAGGACGTGTAGGGGCCGAGCAACACAGTCTGGGGTCTGTTGGTCAGAAAGTCCTTAATCCAGATGTGTGTGAGGGCAGGGAGGCCGAGAGTGTCCAGTTTGGCGACGAGGATGTCTGGGATGATCGTGTTGAATGCCGAGCTGTAGTCCACAAAGAGCATCCTTGCATAGCTCCGCTGTTGTTCCAGGTGGCCCAGCACAACATGCAGAGCAGCCCTGGTTGAGTGTTTCACCTCGCTTTTTGTAAATTTTATGGAGTACAGTGAACCCTCGGTTGTCGCGGTTAATGGGGACCGAGACCACCCGCGGAAACTGAAAATCCGCGAAGTAGCGGCGCACCTTCAAAAATGCTTAAAAAAAAATACAATATATATAATAAATATATATAGATATTTATATATATATATACAGAGAGAGAGAGAGTGAAATTCATGTTATAACAAAAAAAACAAATTATTATTAAAACGTATTATTTTTTTATTCCCCAGCCATTCTTTTTGTATTTATTTAATTACTCCGACTATTACCTGCTGGTACGCCGTCCGGTGTGCCCTGTGAAATGAAAGGTGGCATTCTTTATTTATTTATTTATTTATTCATTTATTCATTCATAACTGACAGCTTCGCGCTCCGTTCGTGCCCGGGCGGAAGAGGTGTTCCAATTCGGCTTAACTGTGACACACGCCCGCCCTCCTCCCCCGGAGCTTCCATTCAGTTAAACTTAGGGGCCGCTTGGCACCGCCCGTGCCCGGGGAAGGTGCTCCTCTTCGGCTTACTGTGACGCGAGCATGCCCGCCTCCTCCGGAGCTTCCATTCGGTTAAACTTAGGGGCCGCTTGGAACCGCCCGTGCCCGGCGAAGGTGCTCCTCTTCGGCTTACTGTGACGCGAGCATGCCCTCCTCCTCCGGAGCTTCCATTTGGTTAAACTTAGGGGCCGCTTGGAACCGCCCGTGCCCGGGGAAGGTGCTCCTCTTCGGCTTACTGTGACGCGAGCATGCCCTCCTCCTCCGGAGCTTCCATTCGGTTAAACTTAGGGGCCGCTTGGCACCGCCCGTGCCCGGGGAAGGTGCTCCTCTACGGCTTAACTGCCACGCACGCCGGCCGGAGCTCTGGTACGGTCCGAACCGCGCGAAACGTCGCCACCGATCGTGTCCGGGAGAACGTGCTCTTCTTCGTCCACTCTCCTCTTCGCCCACGCTCTTCTTCGGCGCACGCCGGCCGTCTAACCGCTCCAGCGCCCGTCGTGCCGCTCGGCGAAACTACAATGCCCCCAAATATTTTTTATACCCGCGAAGCACTGAACCCGCGAAAGGTGAACCGCGAAGTAGCGAGGGTTCACTGTATGTATAAGACCAAGACCTACAAAAAAAGTCTCTTGGAGCAATGAGCTAGGTTTTACAGGAAGTCGGCCATTTTGAATTTACTTAAAAGGGGCGGGTCACCACAATGGACTTTGTGTAGAAATTATTATTGGGGCCCGAGCAGCGACCGCAGCGAGGTCCCTATTGTTTATGTAGAAATTATTATTAGGGCCCGAGCAGCGACCGCTACGAGGTCCCCATTGTTTTTGTGGAAATTATTATTATTATTATTATTAGGGCCCGAGCAGTGACCGCTTCGAGGTCCCTATTGTTTTTCTAAAAATTGTTATTAGGGCCCGAGCTGCGACGGCTGCGAGGTCCCTATTGTTTTTGTAGAAAATATTAATACTTTTATTATTATTATTATTATTATTATTAGGGCCTGAGCAGCGACCGCTGCGAAGTCCCTGTTGTTTTTGTAGAAATTATTATTATTATTATTTTTCCGATTGTTCGATTGCATTTTTGACCCCCGAAACATGCACAAAAATTCACCAAACTTGGCAGTCTCATCGGGCATGGCGAAAAATTTGATATTTTAACGTCTAATATGAAAAGGAAGTGAGTTATGAATTTTTGAAAGTCCGACTTTTGCCCTTTTTTGCATGTTTACAGGGGTCATTCTTTTGCACCCTGATCCTAAAGGCTTCATCTGATTGCCTTAAAATTCTGTCTGTAGCATCTTAAGACCTGGGACAAACACTGGGGCTAAAATTTTTTGTTTCCGAAATACTATATGACGGGGGCGGGGCTTCGAAGTTTTCACTTAAGATTTCCTTCGCCGCAATGGACAAAATGCTTAATAACTCTCTTGCACATGCTGCTAAAAATCCAAAACTTCACATGTACATCAAGAGTCGGTACCTGAAGACATCTATATGTTTATATTCTGTTATACACCTTGCGCCAATCAATATCATTTTTTACATTTTGACGTCCTGCACGGTGCCCTTTTAACGAATCCGATTGAAAATTGGCTAGAAAAGACTCAAGACATTGATCTTACTCTTTCCCTATTTTTGTGACTTTCCTTCGAAGGGCGTGGCTATTACGGTGCCGCAGAGTCTGATTATTCTCCGTGGCAACAAAAGTTCCTGCAAAATGATTCAGATGATCCATCTTCTCGAAATTTTTCACATTTGAGGATATTCAGGCCCTGAAGACGGCTGCCAACTTATTTTTGATCGGATGAGTGTTTAGGCCTTGAGGATGTCACAATACGAAAGTCTTTCGCCTTCTTCAGAGTGTCACATGATGGTGCCTTGTGGCCCGTCTTTATCAGATGATGTTCCATGAGGGCGTGACTTACCTGTCACAAGAATGAAGGCAAGTCACGCCCCCCGCTGTCCGTTCACTCCGCCAAGATGCTGCTCCAGGTGGTAGAGAGGATGAAGGCTCCCTTGTCTCTGTTCATGGTTTTTATGCCTCGCTTGCAGATCTTAATGGCCTCTCTGATCCAGCGCTGTTGTTTGTTCTCTTCGGTGCGGATGACTTTGCCCTTCTCCCGGTCCATGATGTGGTTTTCCCTTTTGCAGTGGTCAGTGATTGCTGATTTGTAATGTTCATGTTGTGCTTGTTCTTTTACTGCTCTGATTTTTCATTTTTTTGACAGGTAAGTCACACCCTCATGGAACATCAGCTGATAAAGACGGGTCTCAAGACACCATCATGCGACACTCTGAAGAAGGCGAAAGACTCGCCGAAACATGTCAGGTAAAAAATTAACCTAAAACATAATTGTCTGCTTTTAATGAATCAGTCAAATATCAATAATAAGAAGACAAAATGAACCTAATACAAATAAATGAATGCTTAATAACGCCCCTGCACATGCTCCTAAAAATCCAAACCTTCACCTGTAAATAAAACGTCCCGACCTGAAGACATCTTAATGTTATTATTTTGTTATACACACAGCGCCGCCAAGTGGAATCAAAAATTTGTTTTTATTTTAATTTTCACGTACTGCACGGTGCCCTTTTGACGAATCCGACTGAAAATTAGTCAGAAAAGACTCAAGACAATGATCTTACTCTGTGCCGAATTTTGTGACGTTTTGGCAAAAGGCGTGGCTATTACGGTGCTGAAAAATCCGATTGTACTTTGTGGCAACAAAAGCTCCGGCAACATGACTCAGATGATCCTATCTTCTCGAAGTTGTACACATTTGAGGATACTTCAGCCCTGAAGACATCTACCAACTTATTTTTCATCGTAGTAGTAGCGCCACCAACTGGTAAAAGCTAATACAAGTTATTTTCTTGGATGTTTTTCTCCGTGCAACTCAACAAGGTCGCCCTCATATATGCTCGGATGACTGTTTCGGCCATGAGGATGTCACAATACGAAATTCATCCTTTTTCGTGAAAAGTTGTGGGAGTGGCATTGCACTGTTCGGCAATAAAACAACGCTGATTATGAGGTTCTAAATATGAACGACAACTCGTGAAACTTTACACACACATCAGGCAGAGCAAATTTATCAATATTTTATACGTTAGTTGTGCAGCTTTTTTGAAATGGCTCGCCATGGCCCTCGAGAAAAGTTAAAAAAAGAATAGAATAGAAATAGAAATCCCTTTATTGTCATTGTACTCAAGTGTGCAACGAGATTAGAGGGCTCCCCTCTCCAGTGCAATACAACAATAATACAGACAATATATAAATTAGATAAATAAATAAGACAGTGCAATGGAATTCAGTACTGAATAGGGCATATAGAAACACATCACAATGCTGTTTTGCAAGGTTAGGGTGGTCTCGTGTGTGTGTGAGAGTTCAGTATGGAGATGGCTCTCGGAAAGAAACTGTTTCTCAGTCTATTGGTCCTTGATTTGATGCATCTGTAGCGCCTGCCAGAGGGCAACAGGTCGAACAGGTGTGAGTTTGGGTGGGTATTGTCTTTGACGATGTTGAGAGCCCTTCTGAGGCACCGGGCGGTGTAGATGTCCGACAGCGAGGGGAGAGGGCAGCCAATAATCCTTTGCGCTGTTTTGACTGTCCTCTGGAGCCTCACTCTGTCCGCCTCAGTGCAGCCGCTGTACCAGGTGGAGACACAGTACGTCAGCAGGCTCTCGATGGACGAGTGGTAGAAGGCCAGCAGCAGCTTCCTGTCCAGGTTGAATTTCCTGAGGACTCTCAGGAAGTGCAGACGTTGGCGGACCTTCTTTACCACTGCTGTGGTGTTGTGACTCCAAGAAAGGTCATCAGAGATCTGTACTCCCAGGAACTTGAACGTGTGGACCCTCTCCACACACACGCCTTCGATGCAGAGGGGGGGCGGCAGCGTCTTGTTCCTCCTGAAGTCGACGACAATCTCCTTTGTTTTAGCAGAGTTAAGGTGCAGTCTGTTGTCCTTGCACCAAGTTGTCAGTCTCCCTACCTCCTCTCTGTAGGCTGTCTCGTCACCTTCCGAGATCAGACCGACCACTGTCGTGTCGTCAGCAAACTTGACGATGGTGTTGTTGCCGTGGGCCGGGCTGCAGTCGTAGGTGTAGAGGGCGTACAGGAGAGGGCTCAGCACGCATCCTTGGGGGGAACCGGTGCTCAGCATGAGGGTGGAGGACGTGTAGGGGCCGAGCAACACAGTCTGGGGTCTGTTGGTCAGAAAGTCCTTAATCCAGATGCGTGTGAGGGCAGGGAGGCCGAGAGTGTCCAGTTTGGCGACGAGGATGTCTGGGATGATCGTGTTGAATGCCGAGCTGTAGTCCACAAAGAGCATCCCTGCATAGCTCCGCTGTTGTTCCAGGTGGCCCAGCACAACATGCAGAGCAGCCCTGGTTGAGTGTTTCACCTCGCTTTTTGTAAATTTTATGGAGTACAGTGAACCCTCGGTTATCGCGGTTAATGGGGACCGAGACCACCCGCGAAAACTGAAAATCCGCGAAGTAGCGGCGCACCTTCAAAAATGCTTAAAAAAAAAATACAATATATATAATAAATATATAAATATATATATATATATATATATATATATATACGGGGAGAGAGAGAGTGAAATTCATGTTATAACAAAAAAAACAAATTATTATTAAAACGTATTATTTTTTTATTCCCCAGCCATTCTTTTTGTATTTATTTAATTACTCAGACTTTTACCTGCTGGTACGCCGTCTGGTGTGCCCTGTGAAATGAAATGTGCCATTCTTTATTTATTTATTTATTTATTCATTTATTCATTCATAACTGACAGCTTCGCGCTCCGCTCGTGCCCGGGCGGAAGAGGTGCTCCAATTCGGCTTAACTGTGACACACGCCCACCCTCCTCCCCCGGAGCTTCCATTCGGTTAAACTTAGGGGCCGCTTGGCACCGCCCGTGCCCGGGGAAGGTGCTCCTCTTCGGCTTACTGTGACGCGAGCATGCCCGCCTCCTCCGGAGCTTCCATTCGGTTAAACTTAGGGGCCGCTTGGAACCGCCCGTGCCCGGCGAAGGTGCTCCTCTTCGGCTTACTGTAACGCGAGCATGCCCTCCTCCTCCGGAGCTTCCATTTGGTTAAACTTAGGGGCCGCTTGGAACCGCCCGTGCCCGGGGAAGGTGCTCCTCTTCGGCTTACTGTGACGCGAGCATGCCCTCCTCCTCCGGAGCTTCCATTCGGTTAAACTTAGGGGCCGCTTGGCACCGCCCGTGCCCGGGGAAGGTGCTCCTCTACGGCTTAACTGCCACGCACGCCGGCCGGAGCTCTGGTACGGTCCGAACCGCGCGAAACGTCGCCACCGATCGTGTCCGGGGGAACGTGCTCTTCTTCGTCCACTCTCCTCTTCGCCCACGCTCTTCTTCGGCGCACGCCGGCCGTCTAACCGCTCCAGCGCCCGTCGTGCCGCTCGGCGAAACTACAATGCCCCCGAATATTTTTTATACCCGCGAAGCACTGAACCCGCGAAAGGTGAACCGCGAAGTAGCGAGGGTTCACTGTATGTATAAGACCAAGACCTACAAAAAAGTCTCTTGGAGCAATGAGCTAGGTTTTACAGGAAGTCGGCCATTTTGAATTTACTTAAAAGGGGCGGGTCACCACAATGGACTTTGTGTAGAAATTATTATTGGGGCCCGAGCAGCGACCGCGGCGAGGTCCCTATTGTTTATGTAGAAATTATTATTAGGGCCCGAGCAGCGACCGCTACGAGGTCCCCATTGTTTTTGTGGAAATTATTATTATTATTATTATTCGGGCCCGAGCAGTGACCGCTGCGAGGTCCCTATTGTTTTTCTAGAAATTGTTATTAGGGCCCGAGCTGCGACGGCTGCGAGGTCCCTATTGTTTTTGTAGAAAATATTAATACTTTTATTATTATTATTATTATTAGGGCCTGAGCAGCGACCGCTGCGAAGTCCCTGTTGTTTTTGTAGAAATTATTATTATTATTATTTTTCCGATTGTTCGATTGCATTTTTGACCCCCGAAACATGCACAAAAATTCACCAAACTTGGCAGTCTCATCGGGCATGGCGAAAAATTTGATATTTTAACGTCTAATATGAACAGGAAGTGAGTTATGAATTTTTGAAAGTCCGACTTTTGCCCTTTTTTGCATGTTTACAGGGGTCATTCTTTTGCACCCTGATCCTAAAGGCTTCATCTGATTGCCTTAAAATTCTGTCTGTAGCATCTTAAGACCTGGGACAAACACTGGGGCTAAAATTTTTTGTTTCCGAAATACTATATGACGGGGGCGGGGCTTCGAAGTTTTCACTTAAGATTTCCTTCGCCGCAATGGACAAAATGCTTAATAACTCTCTTGCACATGCTGCTAAAAATCCAAAACTTCACATGTACATCAAGAGTCGGTACCTGAAGACATCTATATGTTTATATTCTGTTATACACCTTGCGCCAATCAATATCATTTTTTACATTTTGACGTCCTGCACGGTGCCCTTTTAACGAATCCGATTGAAAATTGGCTAGAAAAGACTCAAGACATTGATCTTACTCTATCCCTATTTTTGTGACTTTCCTTCGAAGGGCGTGGCTATTACGGTGCCGCAGAGTCTGATTATTCTCCGTGGCAACAAAAGTTCCTGCAAAATGATTCAGATGATCCATCTTCTCGAAATTTTTCACATTTGAGGATATTCAGGCCCTGAAGACGGCTGCCAACTTATTTTTGATCGGATGAGTGTTTAGGCCTTGAGGATGTCACAATACGAAAGTCTTTCGCCTTCTTCAGAGTGTCACATGATGGTGTCTTGTGGCCCGTCTTTATCAGCTGATGTTCCATGAGGGCGTGACTTACCTGTCACAAGAATGAAGGCAAGTCACGCCCCCCGCTGTCCGTTCACTCCGCCAAGATGCTGCTCCAGGTGGTAGAGAGGATGAAGGCTCCCTTGTCTCTGTTCATGGTTTTTATGCCTCGCTTGCAGATCTCAATGGCCTCTCTGATCCAGCGCTGTTGTTTGTTCTCTTCGGTGCGGATGACCCTGCCCTTCTCCCGGTCCATGATGTGGTTTTCCCTTTTGCAGTGGTCAGTGATTGCTGATTTGTAATGTTCATGTTGTGCTTGTTCTTTTACTGCTCTGATTTTTCATTTTTTTGACAGGTAAGTCACACCCTCATGGAACATCAGCTGATAAAGACGGGTCTCAAGACACCATCATGCGACACTCTGAAGAAGGCGAAAGACTCGCCGAAACATGTCAGGTAAAAAATTAACCTAAAACATAATTGTCTGCTTTTAATGAATCAGTCAAATATCAATAATAAGAAGACAAAATGAACCTAATACAAATAAATGAATGCTTAATAACGCCCCTGCACATGCTCCTAAAAATCCAAACCTTCACCTGTAAATAAAACGTCCCGACCTGAAGACATCTTAATGTTATTATTTTGTTATACACACAGCGCCGCCAAGTGGAATCAAAAATTTGTTTTTATTTTAATTTTCACGTACTGCACGGTGCCCTTTTGACGAATCCGACTGAAAATTAGTCAGAAAAGACTCAAGACAATGATCTTACTCTGTGCCGAATTTTGTGACGTTTTGGCAAAAGGCGTGGCTATTACGGTGCTGAAAAATCCGATTGTACTTTGTGGCAACAAAAGCTCCGGCAACATGACTCAGATGATCCTATCTTCTCGAAGTTGTACACATTTGAGGATACTTCAGCCCTGAAGACATCTACCAACTTATTTTTCATCGTAGTAGTAGCGCCACCAACTGGTAAAAGCTAATACAAGTTATTTTCTTGGATGTTTTTCTCCGTGCAACTCAACAAGGTCGCCCTCATATATGCTCGGATGACTGTTTCGGCCATGAGGATGTCACAATACGAAATTCATCCTTTTTCGTGAAAAGTTGTGGGAGTGGCATTGCACTGTTCGGCAATAAAACAACGCTGATTATGAGGTTCTAAATATGAACGACAACTCGTGAAACTTTACACACACATCAGGCAGAGCAAATTTATCAATATTTTATACGTTAGTTGTGCAGCTTTTTTGAAATGGCTCGCCATGGCCCTCGAGAAAAGTTAAAAAAAGAATAGAATAGAAATAGAAATCCCTTTATTGTCATTGTACTCAAGTGTGCAACGAGATTAGAGGGCTCCCCTCTCCAGTGCAATACAACAATAATACAGACAATATATAAATTAGATAAATAAATACGACAGTGCAATGGAATTCAGTACTGAATAGGGCATATAGAAACACATCACAATGCTGTTTTGCAAGGTTAGGGTGGTCTCGTGTGTGTGTGAGAGTTCAGTATGGAGATGGCTCTCGGAAAGAAACTGTTTCTCAGTCTATTGGTCCTTGATTTGATGCATCTGTAGCGCCTGCCAGAGGGCAACAGGTCGAACAGGTGTGAGTTTGGGTGGGTATTGTCTTTGACGATGTTGAGAGCCCTTCTGAGGCACCGGGCGGTGTAGATGTCCGACAGCGAGGGGAGAGGGCAGCCAATAATCCTTTGCGCTGTTTTGACTGTCCTCTGGAGCCTCACTCTGTCCGCCTCAGTGCAGCCGCTGTACCAGGTGGAGACACAGTACGTCAGCAGGCTCTCGATGGACGAGTGGTAGAAGGCCAGCAGCAGCTTCCTGTCCAGGTTGAATTTCCTGAGGACTCTCAGGAAGTGCAGACGTTGGCGGACCTTCTTTACCACTGCTGTGGTGTTGTGACTCCAAGAAAGGTCATCGGAGATCTGTACTCCCAGGAACTTGAACGTGTGGACCCTCTCCACACACACGCCTTCGATGCAGAGGGGGGGCGGCAGCGTCTTGTTCCTCCTGAAGTCGACGACAATCTCCTTTGTTTT
The DNA here is from genome assembly GCF_059441095.1 of Idiotropiscis lumnitzeri. Lineage (NCBI taxonomy): Eukaryota > Metazoa > Chordata > Actinopteri > Syngnathiformes > Syngnathidae > Idiotropiscis > Idiotropiscis lumnitzeri. Next base: position 576,791 of record NW_028283632.1, on the reverse strand, counting down.
AGCAGAGTTAAGGTGCAGTCTGTTGTCCTTGCACCAAGTTGTCAGTCTCCCTACCTCCTCTCTATAGGCTGTCTCGTCACCTTCCGAGATCAGACCGACCACTGTCGTGTCGTCAGCAAACTTGACGATGGTGTTGTTGCCGTGGGCCGGGCTGCAGTCGTAGGTGTAGAGGGCGTACAGGAGAGGGCTCAGCACGCATCCTTGGGGGGAACCGGTGCTCAGCATGAGGGTGGAGGACGTGTAGGGGCCGAGCAACACAGTCTGGGGTCTGTTGGTCAGAAAGTCCTTAATCCAGATGCGTGTGAGGGCAGGGAGGCCGAGAGTGTCCAGTTTGGCGACGAGGATGTCTGGGATGATCGTGTTGAATGCCGAGCTGAAGTCCACAAAGAGCATCCTTGCATAGCTCCGCTGTTGTTCCAGGTGGCCCAGCACAACATGCAGAGCAGCCCTGGTTGAGTGTTTCACCTCGCTTTTTGTAAATTTTATGGAGTACAGTGAACCCTCGGTTATCGCGGTTAATGGGGACCGAGACCACCCGCGAAAACTGAAAATCCGCGAAGTAGCGGCGCACCTTCAAAAATGCTTAAAAAAAAATACAATATATATAATAAATATATAAATATATATATATATATATATATATATATACGGGGAGAGAGAGAGTGAAATTCATGTTATAACAAAAAAAACAAATTATTATTAAAACGTATTATTTTTTTATTCCCAAGCCATTCTTTTTGTATTTATTTAATTACTCAGACTTTTACCTGCTGGTACGCCGTCTGGTGTGCCCTGTGAAATGAAAGGTGCCATTCTTTATTTATTTATTTATTTATTCATTTATTCATTCATAACTGACAGCTTCGCGCTCCGCTCGTGCCCGGGCGGAAGAGGTGCTCCAATTCGGCTTAACTGTGACACACGCCCACCCTCCTCCCCCGGAGCTTCCATTCGGTTAAACTTAGGGGCCGCTTGGCACCGCCCGTGCCCGGGGAAGGTGCTCCTCTTCGGCTTACTGTGTCGCGAGCATGCCCTCCTCCTCCGGAGCTTCCATTCGGTTAAACTTAGGGGCCGCTTGGAACCGCCCGTGCCCGGGGAAGGTGCTCCTCTTCGGCTTACTGTGACGCGAGCATGCCCTCCTCCTCCGGAGCTTCCATTCGGTTAAACTTAGGGGCCGCTTGGCACCGCCCGTGCCCGGGGAAGGTGCTCCTCTACGGCTTAACTGCCACGCACGCCGGCCGGAGCTCTGGTACGGTCCGAACCGCGCGAAACGTCGCCACCGATCGTGTCCGGGGGAACGTGCTCTTCTTCGTCCACTCTTCTCTTCGCCCACGCTCTTCTTCGGCGCACGCCGGCCGTCTAACCGCTCCAGCGCCCCGTCGTGCCGCTCGGCGAAACTACAATGCCCCCGAATATTTTTTATACCCGCGAAGCACTGAACCCGCGAAAGGTGAACCGCGAAGTAGCGAGGGTTCACTGTATGTATAAGACCAAGACCTACAAAAAAGTCTCTTGGAGCAATGAGCTAGGTTTTACAGGAAGTCGGCCATTTTGAATTTATTAAAAGGGGGCGGGTCACCACAATGGACTTTGTGTAGAAATTATTATTGGGGCCCGAGCCGCGACTGCGGCGAGGTCCCTATTGTTTATGTAGAAATTATTATTAGGGCCCGAGCAGCGACCGCTACGAGGTCCCCATTGTTTTTGTGGAAATTTTTATTATTATTATTATTATTAGGGCCCGAGCAGTGACCGCTGCGAGGTCCCTATTGTTTTTCTAGAAATTGTTATTAGGGCCCGAGCTACGACGGCTGCGAGGTCCCTATTGTTTTTGTAGAAAATATTATTACTTTTATTATTATTATTATTATTATTATTAGGGCCTGAGCAGCGACCGCTGCGAAGTCCCTGTTGTTTTTGTAGAAATTATTATTATTATTATTTTTCCGATTGTACGATTGCATTTTTGACCCCCGAAACATGCACAAAAACTCACCAAACTTGGCAGTCTCATCGGGCATGGCGAGAAATTTGATATTTTAACGTCTAATATGAACAGGAAGTGAGTTATGAATTTTTGAAAGTCCGACTTTTGCCCTTTTTTGCATGTTTACAGGGGTCATTCTTTTGCACCCTGATCCTAAAGGCTTCATCTGATTGCCTTAAAATTCTGTCTGTAGCATCTTAAGACCTGGGACAAACACTGGGGCTAAAATCTTTTGTTTCCGAAATACTATATGACGGGGGCGGGGCTTCAAAGTTTTCACTTAAGATTTCCTTCGCCGCAATGGACAAAATGCTTAATAACTCTCCTGCACATGCTGCTAAAAATCCAAAACTTCACATATACATAAAGAGTCGGTACCTGAAGACATCTATATGTTTATATTCTGTTATACACCTTGCGCCAATCAATATCATTTTTTACATTTTGACGTACTGCACGGTGCCCTTTTAACGAATCCGATTGAAAATTGGCTAGAAAAGACTCAAGACATTGATCTTACTCTATCCCTATTTTTGTGACTTTCCTTCGAAGGGCGTGGCTATTGCGGTGCCGCAGAGTCTGATTATTCTCCGTGGCAACAAAAGTTCCTGCAAAATGATTCAGATGATCCACCTTCTCGAAATTTTTCACATTTGAGGATATTCAGGCCCTGAAGACGGCTGCCAACTTATTTTTGATCGCAGTGGTAGCGCCACCAACTGGTTAAAACAAATACAAATTATTTTCGTTGATGTTTTTCTCCGGGCAGGTTAACAAAATCTACCTTATATTTGCTCGGATGAGTGTTTAGGCCTTGAGGATGTCACAATACGAAAGTCTTTCGCCTTCTTCAGAGTGTCACATGATGGTGTCTTGTGACCCGTCTTTATCAGCTGATGTTCCATGAGGGCGTGACTTACCTGTCACAAGAATGAAGGCAAGTCACGCCCCCCGCTGTCCGTTCACTCCGCCAAGATGCTGCTCCAGGTGGTAGAGAGGATGAAGGCTCCCTTGTCTCTGTTCATGGTTTTTATGCCTCGCTTGCAGATCTCAATGGCCTCTCTGATCCAGCGCTGTTGTTTGTTCTCTTCGGTGCGGATGACCCTGCCCTTCTCCCGGTCCATGATGTGGTTTTCCCTTTTGCAGTGGTCAGTGATTGCTGATTTGTAATGTTCATGTTGTGCTTGTTCTTTTACTGCTATGATTTTTCATTTTTTTGACAGGTAATTCACACCCTCATGGAACATCAGCTGATAAAGACGGGTCTCAAGACACCATCATGCGACACTCTGAAGAAGGCGAAAGACTCGCCGAAACATGTCAGGTAAAAAATTAACCTAAAACATAATTGTCTGCTTTTAATGAATCTGTCAAATATCAATAATAAGAAGACAAAATGAACCTAATACAAATAAATGAATGCTTAATAACTCCCCTGCACATGCTCCTAAAAATCCAAACCTTCACCTGTAAATAAAATGTCCCGACCTGAAGACATCTTAATGTTATTATTTTGTTATACACACAGCGCCGCCAAGTGGAATAAAAAATTTGTTTTTATTTTAATTTTCACGTACTGCACGGTGCCCTTTTTTGTGACGTTTTGGCAAAAGGCGTGGCTATTACGGTGCTGAAAAATCCGATTGTACTTTGTGGCAAGAAAAGCTCCGGCAACATGACTCAGATGATCCTATCTTCTCAAAGTTGTACACATTTGAGGATACTTCAGCCCTGAAGACATCTACCAACTTATTTTTCATCGTAGTAGTAGCACCACCAACTGGTAAAAGCTAATACAAGTTATTTTCTTGGATGTTTTTCTCCGTGCAACTCAACAAGGTCGCCCTCATATATGCTCGGATGACTGTTTCGGCCATGAGGATGTCACAATACGAAATTCATCCTTTTTCGTGAAAAGTTGTGGGAGTGGCATTGCACTGTTCGGCAATAAAACAACGCTGATTATGAGGTTCTAAATATGAACGACAACTCGTGAAACTTTACACACACATCAGGCAGAGCAAATTTATCAATATTTTATACGTTAGTTGTGCAGCTTTTTTGAAATGGCTCGCCATGGCCCTCGAGAAAAGTTAAAAAAAGAATAGAATAGAAATAGAAATCCCTTTATTGTCATTGTACTCAAGTGTGCAACGAGATTAGAGGGCTCCCCTCTCCAGTGCAATACAACAATAATACAGACAATATATAAATTAGATAAATAAATAAGACAGTGCAATGGAATTCAGTACTGAATAGGGCATATAGAAACACATCACAATGCTGTTTTGCAAGGTTAGGGTGGTCTCGTGTGTGTGTGAGAGTTCAGTATGGAGATGGCTCTCGGAAGAAACTGTTTCTCAGTCTATTGGTCCTTGATTTGATGCATCTGTAGCGCCTGCCAGAGGGCAACAGGTCGAACAGGTGTGAGTTTGGGTGGGTATTGTCTTTGACGATGTTGAGAGCCCTTCTGAGGCACCGGGCGGTGTAGATGTCCGACAGCGAGGGGAGAGGGCAGCCAATAATCCTTTGCGCTGTTTTGACTGTCCTCTGGAGCCTCACTCTGTCCGCCTCAGTGCAGCCGCTGTACCAGGTGGAGACACAGTACGTCAGCAGGCTCTCGATGGACGAGTGGTAGAAGGCCAGCAGCAGCTTCCTGTCCAGGTTGAATTTCCTGAGGACTCTCAGGAAGTGCAGACGTTGGCGGACCTTCTTTACCACTGCTGTGGTGTTGTGACTCCAAGAAAGGTCATCAGAGATCTGTACTCCCAGGAACTTGAACGTGTGGACCCTCTCCACACACACGCCTTCGATGCAGAGGGGGGGCGGCAGCGTCTTGTTCCTCCTGAAGTCGACGACAATCTCCTTTGTTTTAGCAGAGTTAAGGTGCAGTCTGTTGTCCTTGCACCAAGTTGTCAGTCTCCCTACCTCCTCTCTGTAGGCTGTCTCGTCACCTTCCGAGATCAGACCGACCACTGTCGTGTCGTCAGCAAACTTGACGATGGTGTTGTTGCCGTGGGCCGGGCTGCAGTCGTAGGTGTAGAGGGCGTACAGGAGAGGGCTCAGCACGCATCCTTGGGGGGAACCGGTGCTCAGCATGAGGGTGGAGGACGTGTAGGGGCCGAGCAACACAGTCTGGGGTCTGTTGGTCAGAAAGTCCTTAATCCAGATGCGTGTGAGGGCAGGGAGGCCGAGAGTGTCCAGTTTGGCGACGAGGATGTCTGGGATGATCGTGTTGAATGCCGAGCTGTAGTCCACAAAGAGCATCCTTGCATAGCTCCGCTGTTGTTCCAGGTGGCCCAGCACAACATGCAGAGCAGCCCTGGTTGAGTGTTTCACCTCGCTTTTTGTAAATTTTATGGAGTACAGTGAACCCTCGGTTATCGCGGTTAATGGGGACCGAGACCACCCGCGAAAACTGAAAATCCGCGAAGTAGCGGCGCACCTTCAAAAATGCTTAAAAAAAAAATACAATATATATAATAAATATATAAATATATATATATATATATATATATATATATACGAGGAGAGAGAGAGTGAAATTCATGTTATAACAAAAAAAACAAATTATTATTAAAACGTATTATTTTTTTATTCCCCAGCCATTCTTTTTGTATTTATTTAATTACTCAGACTTTTACCTGCTGGTACGCCGTCTGGTGTGCCCTGTGAAATGAAATGTGCCATTCTTTATTTATTTATTTATTCATTTATTCATTCATAACTGACAGCTTCGCGCTCCGCTCGTGCCCGGGCGGAAGAGGTGCTCCAATTCGGCTTAACTGTGACACACGCCCACCCTCCTCCCCCGGAGCTTCCATTCGGTTAAACTTAGGGGCCGCTTGGCACCGCCCGTGCCCGGGGAAGGTGCTCCTCTTCGGCTTACTGTGACGCGAGCATGCCCGCCTCCTCCGGAGCTTCCATTCGGTTAAACTTAGGGGCCGCTTGGAACCGCCCGTGCCCGGCGAAGGTGCTCCTCTTCGGCTTACTGTAACGCGAGCATGCCCTCCTCCTCCGGAGCTTCCATTTGGTTAAACTTAGGGGCCGCTTGGAACCGCCCGTGCCCGGGGAAGGTGCTCCTCTTCGGCTTACTGTGACGCGAGCATGCCCTCCTCCTCCGGAGCTTCCATTCGGTTAAACTTAGGGGCCGCTTGGCACCGCCCGTGCCCGGGGAAGGTGCTCCTCTACGGCTTAACTGCCACGCACGCCGGCCGGAGCTCTGGTACGGTCCGAACCGCGCGAAACGTCGCCACCGATCGTGTCCGGGGGAACGTGCTCTTCTTCGTCCACTCTCCTCTTCGCCCACGCTCTTCTTCGGCGCACGCCGGCCGTCTAACCGCTCCAGCGCTCGGCGAAACTACAATGCCCCCGAATATTTTTTATACCCGCGAAGCACTGAACCCGCGAAAGGTGAACCGCGAAGTAGCGAGGGTTCACTGTATGTATAAGACCAAGACCTACAAAAAAGTCTCTTGGAGCAATGAGCTAGGTTTTACAGGAAGTCGGCCATTTTGAATTTACTTAAAAGGGGCGGGTCACCACAATGGACTTTGTGTAGAAATTATTATTGGGGCCCGAGCAGCGACCGCGGCGAGGTCCCTATTGTTTATGTAGAAATTATTATTAGGGCCCGAGCAGCGACCGCTACGAGGTCCCCATTGTTTTTGTGGAAATTATTATTATTATTATTATTCGGGCCCGAGCAGTGACCGCTGCGAGGTCCCTATTGTTTTTCTAGAAATTGTTATTAGGGCCCGAGCTGCGACGGCTGCGAGGTCCCTATTGTTTTTGTAGAAAATATTAATACTTTTATTATTATTATTATTATTAGGGCCTGAGCAGCGACCGCTGCGAAGTCCCTGTTGTTTTTGTAGAAATTATTATTATTATTATTTTTCCGATTGTTCGATTGCATTTTTAACCCCCGAAACATGCACAAAAATTCACCAAACTTGGCAGTCTCATCGGGCATGGCGAAAAATTTGATATTTTAACGTCTAATATGAACAGGAAGTGAGTTACGAATTTTTGAAAGTCCGACTTTTGCCCTTTTTTGCATGTTTACAGGGGTCATTCTTTTGCACCCTGATCCTAAAGGCTTCATCTGATTGCCTTAAAATTCTGTCTGTAGCATCTTAAGACCTGGGACAAACACTGGGGCTAAAATTTTTTGTTTCCGCAATACTATATGACGGGGGCGGGGCTTCGAAGTTTTCACTTAAGATTTCCTTCGCCGCAATGGACAAAATGCTTAATAACTCTCTTGCACATGCTGCTAAAAATCCAAAACTTCACATGTACATCAAGAGTCGGTACCTGAAGACATCTATATGTTTATATTCTGTTATACACCTTGCGCCAATCAATATAATTTTTTACATTTTGACGTCCTGCACGGTGCCCTTTTAACGAATCCGATTGAAAATTGGCTAGAAAAGACTCAAGACATTGATCTTACTCTATCCCTATTTTTGTGACTTTCCTTCGAAGGGCGTGGCTATTACGGTGCCGCAGAGTCTGATTATTCTCCGTGGCAACAAAAGTTCCTGCAAAATGATTCAGATGATCCATCTTCTCGAAATTTTTCACATTTGAGGATATTCAGGCCCTGAAGACGGCTGCCAACTTATTTTTGATCGGATGAGTGTTTAGGCCTTGAGGATGTCACAATACGAAAGTCTTTCGCCTTCTTCAGAGTGTCACATGATGGTGTCTTGTGGCCCGTCTTTATCAGCTGATGTTCCATGAGGGCGTGACTTACCTGTCACAAGAATGAAGGCAAGTCACGCCCCCCGCTGTCCGTTCACTCCGCCAAGATGCTGCTCCAGGTGGTAGAGAGGATGAAGGCTCCCTTGTCTCTGTTCATGGTTTTTATGCCTCGCTTGCAGATCTCAATGGCCTCTCTGATCCAGCGCTGTTGTTTGTTCTCTTCGGTGCGGATGACCCTGCCCTTCTCCCGGTCCATGATGTGGTTTTCCCTTTTGCAGTGGTCAGTGATTGCTGATTTGTAATGTTCATGTTGTGCTTGTTCTTTTACTGCTCTGATTTTTCATTTTTTTGACAGGTAAGTCACACCCTCATGGAACATCAGCTGATAAAGACGGGTCTCAAGACACCATCATGCGACACTCTGAAGAAGGCGAAAGACTCGCCGAAACATGTCAGGTAAAAAATTAACCTAAAACATAATTGTCTGCTTTTAATGAATCAGTCAAATATCAATAATAAGAAGACAAAATGAACCTAATACAAATAAATGAATGCTTAATAACGCCCCTGCACATGCTCCTAAAAATCCAAACCTTCACCTGTAAATAAAACGTCCCGACCTGAAGACATCTTAATGTTATTATTTTGTTATACACACAGCGCCGCCAAGTGGAATCAAAAATTTGTTTTTATTTTAATTTTCACGTACTGCACGGTGCCCTTTTGACGAATCCGACTGAAAATTAGTCAGAAAAGACTCAAGACAATGATCTTACTCTGTGCCGAATTTTGTGACGTTTTGGCAAAAGGCGTGGCTATTACGGTGCTGAAAAATCCGATTGTACTTTGTGGCAACAAAAGCTCCGGCAACATGACTCAGATGATCCTATCTTCTCGAAGTTGTACACATTTGAGGATACTTCAGCCCTGAAGACATCTACCAACTTATTTTTCATCGTAGTAGTAGCGCCACCAACTGGTAAAAGCTAATACAAGTTATTTTCTTGGATGTTTTTCTCCGTGCAACTCAACAAGGTCGCCCTCATATATGCTCGGATGACTGTTTCGGCCATGAGGATGTCACAATACGAAATTCATCCTTTTTCGTGAAAAGTTGTGGGAGTGGCATTGCACTGTTCGGCAATAAAACAACGCTGATTATGAGGTTCTAAATATGAACGACAACTCGTGAAACTTTACACACACATCAGGCAGAGCAAATTTATCAATATTTTATACGTTGTGCAGCTTTTTTGAAATGGCTCGCCATGGCCCTCGAGAAAAGTTAAAAAAAGAATAGAATAGAAATAGAAATCCCTTTATTGTCATTGTACTCAAGTGTGCAACGAGATTAGAGGGCTCCCCTCTCCAGTGCAATACAACAATAATACAGACAATATATAAATTAGATAAATAAATACGACAGTGCAATGGAATTCAGTACTGAATAGGGCATATAGAAACACATCACAATGCTGTTTTGCAAGGTTAGGGTGGTCTCGTGTGTGTGTGAGAGTTCAGTATGGAGATGGCTCTCGGAAAGAAACTGTTTCTCAGTCTATTGGTCCTTGATTTGATGCATCTGTAGCGCCTGCCAGAGGGCAACAGGTCGAACAGGTGTGAGTTTGGGTGGGTATTGTCTTTGACGATGTTGAGAGCCCTTCTGAGGCACCGGGCGGTGTAGATGTCCGACAGCGAGGGGAGAGGGCAGCCAATAATCCTTTGCGCTGTTTTGACTGTCCTCTGGAGCCTCACTCTGTCCGCCTCAGTGCAGCCGCTGTACCAGGTGGAGACACAGTACGTCAGCAGGCTCTCGATGGACGAGTGGTAGAAGGCCAGCAGCAGCTTCCTGTCCAGGTTGAATTTCCTGAGGACTCTCAGGAAGTGCAGACGTTGGCGGACCTTCTTTACCACTGCTGTGGTGTTGTGACTCCAAGAAAGGTCATCGGAGATCTGTACTCCCAGGAACTTGAACGTGTGGACCCTCTCCACACACACGCCTTCGATGCAGAGGGGGGGCGGCAGCGTCTTGTTCCTCCTGAAGTCGACGACAATCTCCTTTGTTTTAGCAGAGTTAAGGTGCAGTCTGTTGTCCTTGCACCAAGTTGTCAGTCTCCCTACCTCCTCTCTATAGGCTGTCTCGTCACCTTCCGAGATCAGACCGACCACTGTCGTGTCGTCAGCAAACTTGACGATGGTGTTGTTGCCGTGGGCCGGGCTGCAGTCGTAGGTGTAGAGGGCGTACAGGAGAGGGCTCAGCACGCATCCTTGGGGGGAACCGGTGCTCAGCATGAGGGTGGAGGACGTGTAGGGGCCGAGCAACACAGTCTGGGGTCTGTTGGTCAGAAAGTCCTTAATCCAGATGCGTGTGAGGGCAGGGAGGCCAAGAGTGTCCAGTTTGGCGACGAGGATGTCTGGGATGATCGTGTTGAATGCCGAGCTGTAGTCCACAAAGAGCATCCTTGCATAGCTCCGCTGTTGTTCCAGGTGGCACAGCACAACATGCAGAGCAGCCCTGGTTGAGTGTTTCACCTCGCTTTTTGTAAATTTTATGGAGTACAGTGAACCCTCGGTTATCGCGGTTAATGGGGACCGAGACCACCCGCGAAAACTGAAAATCCGCGAAGTAGCGGCGCACCTTCAAAAATGCTTAAAAAAAAAATACAATATATATAATAAATATATAAATATATATATATATATATATATATATATATATATATATATATATATATATATATATATATATATATATATATATACGGGGAGAGAGAGAGTGAAATTCATGTTATAACAAAAAAAACAAATTATTATTAAAACGTATTATTTTTTTATTCCCCAGCCATTCTTTTTGTATTTATTTAATTACTCAGACTTTTACCTGCTGGTACGCCGTCTGGTGTGCCCTGTGAAATGAAATGTGCCATTCTTTATTTATTTATTTATTTATTCATTTATTCATTCATAACTGACAGCTTCGCGCTCCGCTCGTGCCCGGGCGGAAGAGGTGCTCCAATTCGGCTTAACTGTGACACACGCCCACCCTCCTCCCCCGGAGCTTCCATTCGGTTAAACTTAGGGGCCGCTTGGCACCGCCCGTGCCCGGGGAAGGTGCTCCTCTTCGGCTTACTGTGACGCGAGCATGCCCGCCTCCTCCGGAGCTTCCATTCGGTTAAACTTAGGGGCCGCTTGGAACCGCCCGTGCCCGGCGAAGGTGCTCCTCTTCGGCTTACTGTAACGCGAGCATGCCCTCCTCCTCCGGAGCTTCCATTTGGTTAAACTTAGGGGCCGCTTGGAACCGCCCGTGCCCGGGGAAGGTGCTCCTCTTCGGCTTACTGTGACGCGAGCATGCCCTCCTCCTCCGGAGCTTCCATTCGGTTAAACTTAGGGGCCGCTTGGCACCGCCCGTGCCCGGGGAAGGTGCTCCTCTACGGCTTAACTGCCACGCACGCCGGCCGGAGCTCTGGTACGGTCCGAACCGCGCGAAACGTCGCCACCGATCGTGTCCGGGGGAACGTGCTCTTCTTCGTCCACTCTCCTCTTCGCCCACGCTCTTCTTCGGCGCACGCCGGCCGTCTAACCGCTCCAGCGCTCGGCGAAACTACAATGCCCCCGAATATTTTTTATACCCGCGAAGCACTGAACCCGCGAAAGGTGAACCGCGAAGTAGCGAGGGTTCACTGTATGTATAAGACCAAGACCTACAAAAAAGTCTCTTGGAGCAATGAGCTAGGTTTTACAGGAAGTCGGCCATTTTGAATTTACTTAAAAGGGGCGGGTCACCACAATGGACTTTGTGTAGAAATTATTATTGGGGCCCGAGCAGCGACCGCGGCGAGGTCCCTATTGTTTATGTAGAAATTATTATTAGGGCCCGAGCAGCGACCGCTACGAGGTCCCCATTGTTTTTGTGGAAATTATTATTATTATTATTATTCGGGCCCGAGCAGTGACCGCTGCGAGGTCCCTATTGTTTTTCTAGAAATTGTTATTAGGGCCCGAGCTGCGACGGCTGCGAGGTCCCTATTGTTTTTGTAGAAAATATTAATACTTTTATTATTATTATTATTATTAGGGCCTGAGCAGCGACCGCTGCGAAGTCCCTGTTGTTTTTGTAGAAATTATTATTATTATTATTTTTCCGATTGTTCGATTGCATTTTTGACCCCCGAAACATGCACAAAAATTCACCAAACTTGGCAGTCTCATCGGGCATGGCGAAAAATTTGATATTTTAACGTCTAATATGAACAGGAAGTGAGTTACGAATTTTTGAAAGTCCGACTTTTGCCCTTTTTTGCATGTTTACAGGGGTCATTCTTTTGCACCCTGATCCTAAAGGCTTCATCTGATTGCCTTAAAATTCTGTCTGTAGCATCTTAAGACCTGGGACAAACACTGGGGCTAAAATTTTTTGTTTCCGCAATACTATATGACGGGGGCGGGGCTTCGAAGTTTTCACTTAAGATTTCCTTCGCCGCAATGGACAAAATGCTTAATAACTCTCTTGCACATGCTGCTAAAAATCCAAAACTTCACATGTACATCAAGAGTCGGTACCTGAAGACATCTATATGTTTATATTCTGTTATACACCTTGCGCCAATCAATATAATTTTTTACATTTTGACGTCCTGCACGGTGCCCTTTTAACGAATCCGATTGAAAATTGGCTAGAAAAGACTCAAGACATTGATCTTACTCTATCCCTATTTTTGTGACTTTCCTTCGAAGGGCGTGGCTATTACGGTGCCGCAGAGTCTGATTATTCTCCGTGGCAACAAAAGTTCCTGCAAAATGATTCAGATGATCCATCTTCTCGAAATTTTTCACATTTGAGGATATTCAGGCCCTGAAGACGGCTGCCAACTTATTTTTGATCGGATGAGTGTTTAGGCCTTGAGGATGTCACAATACGAAAGTCTTTCGCCTTCTTCAGAGTGTCACATGATGGTGTCTTGTGGCCCGTCTTTATCAGCTGATGTTCCATGAGGGCGTGACTTACCTGTCACAAGAATGAAGGCAAGTCACGCCCCCCGCTGTCCGTTCACTCCGCCAAGATGCTGCTCCAGGTGGTAGAGAGGATGAAGGCTCCCTTGTCTCTGTTCATGGTTTTTATGCCTCGCTTGCAGATCTCAATGGCCTCTCTGATCCAGCGCTGTTGTTTGTTCTCTTCGGTGCGGATGACCCTGCCCTTCTCCCGGTCCATGATGTGGTTTTCCCTTTTGCAGTGGTCAGTGATTGCTGATTTGTAATGTTCATGTTGTGCTTGTTCTTTTACTGCTCTGATTTTTCATTTTTTTGACAGGTAAGTCACACCCTCATGGAACATCAGCTGATAAAGACGGGTCTCAAGACACCATCATGCGACACTCTGAAGAAGGCGAAAGACTCGCCGAAACATGTCAGGTAAAAAATTAACCTAAAACATAATTGTCTGCTTTTAATGAATCAGTCAAATATCAATAATAAGAAGACAAAATGAACCTAATACAAATAAATGAATGCTTAATAACGCCCCTGCACATGCTCCTAAAAATCCAAACCTTCACCTGTAAATAAAACGTCCCGACCTGAAGACATCTTAATGTTATTATTTTGTTATACACACAGCGCCGCCAAGTGGAATCAAAAATTTGTTTTTATTTTAATTTTCACGTACTGCACGGTGCCCTTTTGACGAATCCGACTGAAAATTAGTCAGAAAAGACTCAAGACAATGATCTTACTCTGTGCCGAATTTTGTGACGTTTTGGCAAAAGGCGTGGCTATTACGGTGCTGAAAAATCCGATTGTACTTTGTGGCAACAAAAGCTCCGGCAACATGACTCAGATGATCCTATCTTCTCGAAGTTGTACACATTTGAGGATACTTCAGCCCTGAAGACATCTACCAACTTATTTTTCATCGTAGTAGTAGCGCCACCAACTGGTAAAAGCTAATACAAGTTATTTTCTTGGATGTTTTTCTCCGTGCAACTCAACAAGGTCGCCCTCATATATGCTCGGATGACTGTTTCGGCCATGAGGATGTCACAATACGAAATTCATCCTTTTTCGTGAAAAGTTGTGGGAGTGGCATTGCACTGTTCGGCAATAAAACAACGCTGATTATGAGGTTCTAAATATGAACGACAACTCGTGAAACTTTACACACACATCAGGCAGAGCAAATTTATCAATATTTTATACGTTGTGCAGCTTTTTTGAAATGGCTCGCCATGGCCCTCGAGAAAAGTTAAAAAAAGAATAGAATAGAAATAGAAATCCCTTTATTGTCATTGTACTCAAGTGTGCAACGAGATTAGAGGGCTCCCCTCTCCAGTGCAATACAACAATAATACAGACAATATATAAATTAGATAAATAAATACGACAGTGCAATGGAATTCAGTACTGAATAGGGCATATAGAAACACATCACAATGCTGTTTTGCAAGGTTAGGGTGGTCTCGTGTGTGTGTGAGAGTTCAGTATGGAGATGGCTCTCGGAAAGAAACTGTTTCTCAGTCTATTGGTCCTTGATTTGATGCATCTGTAGCGCCTGCCAGAGGGCAACAGGTCGAACAGGTGTGAGTTTGGGTGGGTATTGTCTTTGACGATGTTGAGAGCCCTTCTGAGGCACCGGGCGGTGTAGATGTCCGACAGCGAGGGGAGAGGGCAGCCAATAATCCTTTGCGCTGTTTTGACTGTCCTCTGGAGCCTCACTCTGTCCGCCTCAGTGCAGCCGCTGTACCAGGTGGAGACACAGTACGTCAGCAGGCTCTCGATGGACGAGTGGTAGAAGGCCAGCAGCAGCTTCCTGTCCAGGTTGAATTTCCTGAGGACTCTCAGGAAGTGCAGACGTTGGCGGACCTTCTTTACCACTGCTGTGGTGTTGTGACTCCAAGAAAGGTCATCGGAGATCTGTACTCCCAGGAACTTGAACGTGTGGACCCTCTCCACACACACGCCTTCGATGCAGAGGGGGGGCGGCAGCGTCTTGTTCCTCCTGAAGTCGACGACAATCTCCTTTGTTTTAGCAGAGTTAAGGTGCAGTCTGTTGTCCTTGCACCAAGTTGTCAGTCTCCCTACCTCCTCTCTATAGGCTGTCTCGTCACCTTCCGAGATCAGACCGACCACTGTCGTGTCGTCAGCAAACTTGACGATGGTGTTGTTGCCGTGGGCCGGGCTGCAGTCGTAGGTGTAGAGGGCGTACAGGAGAGGGCTCAGCACGCATCCTTGGGGGGAACCGGTGCTCAGCATGAGGGTGGAGGACGTGTAGGGGCCGAGCAACACAGTCTGGGGTCTGTTGGTCAGAAAGTCCTTAATCCAGATGCGTGTGAGGGCAGGGAGGCCAAGAGTGTCCAGTTTGGCGACGAGGATGTCTGGGATGATCGTGTTGAATGCCGAGCTGTAGTCCACAAAGAGCATCCTTGCATAGCTCCGCTGTTGTTCCAGGTGGCACAGCACAACATGCAGAGCAGCCCTGGTTGAGTGTTTCACCTCGCTTTTTGTAAATTTTATGGAGTACAGTGAACCCTCGGTTATCGCGGTTAATGGGGACCGAGACCACCCGCGAAAACTGAAAATCCGCGAAGTAGCGGCGCACCTTCAAAAATGCTTAAAAAAAAAATACAATATATATAATAAATATATAAATATATATATATATATATATATATATATATATATATATATATATATATATATATATATATATATATATATATACGGGGAGAGAGAGAGTGAAATTCATGTTATAACAAAAAAAACAAATTATTATTAAAACGTATTATTTTTTTATTCCCCAGCCATTCTTTTTGTATTTATTTAATTACTCAGACTTTTACCTGCTGGTACGCCGTCTGGTGTGCCCTGTGAAATGAAATGTGCCATTCTTTATTTATTTATTTATTTATTCATTTATTCATTCATAACTGACAGCTTCGCGCTCCGCTCGTGCCCGGGCGGAAGAGGTGCTCCAATTCGGCTTAACTGTGACACACGCCCACCCTCCTCCCCCGGAGCTTCCATTCGGTTAAACTTAGGGGCCGCTTGGCACCGCCCGTGCCCGGGGAAGGTGCTCCTCTTCGGCTTACTGTGACGCGAGCATGCCCGCCTCCTCCGGAGCTTCCATTCGGTTAAACTTAGGGGCCGCTTGGAACCGCCCGTGCCCGGCGAAGGTGCTCCTCTTCGGCTTACTGTAACGCGAGCATGCCCTCCTCCTCCGGAGCTTCCATTTGGTTAAACTTAGGGGCCGCTTGGAACCGCCCGTGCCCGGGGAAGGTGCTCCTCTTCGGCTTACTGTGACGCGAGCATGCCCTCCTCCTCCGGAGCTTCCATTCGGTTAAACTTAGGGGCCGCTTGGCACCGCCCGTGCCCGGGGAAGGTGCTCCTCTACGGCTTAACTGCCACGCACGCCGGCCGGAGCTCTGGTACGGTCCGAACCGCGCGAAACGTCGCCACCGATCGTGTCCGGGGGAACGTGCTCTTCTTCGTCCACTCTCCTCTTCGCCCACGCTCTTCTTCGGCGCACGCCGGCCGTCTAACCGCTCCAGCGCCCGTCGTGCCGCTCGGCGAAACTACAATGCCCCCGAATATTTTTTATACCCGCGAAGCACTGAACCCGCGAAAGGTGAACCGCGAAGTAGCGAGGGTTCACTGTATGTATAAGACCAAGACCTACAAAAAAGTCTCTTGGAGCAATGAGCTAGGTTTTACAGGAAGTCGGCCATTTTGAATTTACTTAAAAGGGGCGGGTCACCACAATGGACTTTGTGTAGAAATTATTATTGGGGCCCGAGCAGCGACCGCGGCGAGGTCCCTATTGTTTATGTAGAAATTATTATTAGGGCCCGAGCAGCGACCGCTACGAGGTCCCCATTGTTTTTGTGGAAATTATTATTATTATTATTATTAGGGCCCGAGCAGTGACCGCTGCGAGGTCCCTATTGTTTTTCTAGAAATTGTTATTAGGGCCCGAGCTGCGACGGCTGCGAGGTCCCTATTGTTTTTGTAGAAAATATTAATACTTTTATTATTATTATTATTATTAGGGCCTGAGCAGCGACCGCTGCGAAGTCCCTGTTGTTTTTGTAGAAATTATTATTATTATTATTTTTCCGATTGTTCGATTGCATTTTTGACCCCCGAAACATGCACAAAAATTCACCAAACTTGGCAGTCTCATCGGGCATGGCGAAAAATTTGATATTTTAACGTCTAATATGAACAGGAAGTGAGTTATGAATTTTTGAAAGTCCGACTTTTGCCCTTTTTTGCATGTTTACAGGGGTCATTCTTTTGCACCCTGATCCTAAAGGCTTCATCTGATTGCCTTAAAATTCTGTCTGTAGCATCTTAAGACCTGGGACAAACACTGGGGCTAAAATTTTTTGTTTCCGAAATACTATATGACGGGGGCGGGGCTTCGAAGTTTTCACTTAAGATTTCCTTCGCCGCAATGGACAAAATGCTTAATAACTCTCTTGCACATGCTGCTAAAAATCCAAAACTTCACATGTACATCAAGAGTCGGTACCTGAAGACATCTATATGTTTATATTCTGTTATACACCTTGCGCCAATCAATATCATTTTTTACATTTTGACGTCCTGCACGGTGCCCTTTTAACGAATCCGATTGAAAATTGGCTAGAAAAGACTCAAGACATTGATCTTACTCTATCCCTATTTTTGTGACTTTCCTTCGAAGGGCGTGGCTATTACGGTGCCGCAGAGTCTGATTATTCTCCGTGGCAACAAAAGTTCCTGCAAAATGATTCAGATGATCCATCTTCTCGAAATTTTTCACATTTGAGGATATTCAGGCCCTGAAGACGGCTGCCAACTTATTTTTGATCGGATGAGTGTTTCGGCCTTGAGGATGTCACAATACAAAAGTCTTTCGCCTTCTTCAGAGTGTCACATGATGGTGTCTTGTGGCCCGTCTTTATCAGCTGATGTTCCATGAGGGCGTGACTTACCTGTCACAAGAATGAAGGCAAGTCACGCCCCCCGCTGTCCGTTCACTCCGCCAAGATGCTGCTCCAGGTGGTAGAGAGGATGAAGGCTCCCTTGTCTCTGTTCATGGTTTTTATGCCTCGCTTGCAGATCTCAATGGCCTCTCTGATCCAGCGCTGTTGTTTGTTCTCTTTGGTGCGGATGACCCTGCCCTTCTCCCGGTCCATGATGTGGTTTTCCCTTTTGCAGTGGTCAGTGATTGCTGATTTGTAATGTTCATGTTGTGCTTGTTCTTTTACTGCTCTGATTTTTCATTTTTTTGACAGGTAAGTCACACCCTCATGGAACATCAGCTGATAAAGACGGGTCTCAAGACACCATCATGCGACACTCTGAAGAAGGCGAAAGACTCGCCGAAACATGTCAGGTAAAAAATTAACCTAAAACATAATTGTCTGCTTTTAATGAATCAGTCAAATATCAATAATAAGAAGACAAAATGAACCTAATACAAATAAATGAATGCTTAATAACGCCCCTGCACATGCTCCTAAAAATCCAAACCTTCACCTGTAAATAAAACGTCCCGACCTGAAGACATCTTAATGTTATTATTTTGTTATACACACAGCGCCGCCAAGTGGAATCAAAAATTTGTTTTTATTTTAATTTTCACGTACTGCACGGTGCCCTTTTGACGAATCCGACTGAAAATTAGTCAGAAAAGACTCAAGACAATGATCTTACTCTGTGCCGAATTTTGTGACGTTTTGGCAAAAGGCGTGGCTATTACGGTGCTGAAAAATCCGATTGTACTTTGTGGCAACAAAAGCTCCGGCAACATGACTCAGATGATCCTATCTTCTCGAAGTTGTACACATTTGAGGATACTTCAGCCCTGAAGACATCTACCAACTTATTTTTCATCGTAGTAGTAGCGCCACCAACTGGTAAAAGCTAATACAAGTTATTTTCTTGGATGTTTTTCTCCGTGCAACTCAACAAGGTCGCCCT
Organism: Idiotropiscis lumnitzeri; assembly: GCF_059441095.1. Lineage (NCBI taxonomy): Eukaryota > Metazoa > Chordata > Actinopteri > Syngnathiformes > Syngnathidae > Idiotropiscis > Idiotropiscis lumnitzeri. The sequence goes on along the minus strand of NW_028283632.1, from coordinate 558,133 downwards.
CATATATGCTCGGATGACTGTTTCGGCCATGAGGATGTCACAATACGAAATTCATCCTTTTTCGTGAAAAGTTGTGGGAGTGGCATTGCACTGTTCGGCAATAAAACAACGCTGATTATGAGGTTCTAAATATGAACGACAACTCGTGAAACTTTACACACACATCAGGCAGAGCAAATTTATCAATATTTTATACGTTAGTTGTGCAGCTTTTTTGAAATGGCTCGCCATGGCCCTCGAGAAAAGTTAAAAAAAGAATAGAATAGAAATAGAAATCCCTTTATTGTCATTGTACTCAAGTGTGCAACGAGATTAGAGGGCTCCCCTCTCCAGTGCAATACAACAATAATACAGACAATATATAAATTAGATAAATAAATACGACAGTGCAATGGAATTCAGTACTGAATAGGGCATATAGAAACACATCACAATGCTGTTTTGCAAGGTTAGGGTGGTCTCGTGTGTGTGTGAGAGTTCAGTATGGAGATGGCTCTCGGAAAGAAACTGTTTCTCAGTCTATTGGTCCTTGATTTGATGCATCTGTAGCGCCTGCCAGAGGGCAACAGGTCGAACAGGTGTGAGTTTGGGTGGGTATTGTCTTTGACGATGTTGAGAGCCCTTCTGAGGCACCGGGCGGTGTAGATGTCCGACAGCGAGGGGAGAGGGCAGCCAATAATCCTTTGCGCTGTTTTGACTGTCCTCTGGAGCCTCACTCTGTCCGCCTCAGTGCAGCCGCTGTACCAGGTGGAGACACAGTACGTCAGCAGGCTCTCGATGGACGAGTGGTAGAAGGCCAGCAGCAGCTTCCTGTCCAGGTTGAATTTCCTGAGGACTCTCAGGAAGTGCAGACGTTGGCGGACCTTCTTTACCACTGCTGTGGTGTTGTGACTCCAAGAAAGGTCATCGGAGATCTGTACTCCCAGGAACTTGAACGTGTGGACCCTCTCCACACACACGCCTTCGATGCAGAGGGGGGGCGGCAGCGTCTTGTTCCTCCTGAAGTCGACGACAATCTCCTTTGTTTTAGCAGAGTTAAGGTGCAGTCTGTTGTCCTTGCACCAAGTTGTCAGTCTCCCTACCTCCTCTCTATAGGCTGTCTCGTCACCTTCCGAGATCAGACCGACCACTGTCGTGTCGTCAGCAAACTTGACGATGGTGTTGTTGCCGTGGGCCGGGCTGCAGTCGTAGGTGTAGAGGGCGTACAGGAGAGGGCTCAGCACGCATCCTTGGGGGGAACCGGTGCTCAGCATGAGGGTGGAGGACGTGTAGGGGCCGAGCAACACAGTCTGGGGTCTGTTGGTCAGAAAGTCCTTAATCCAGATGCGTGTGAGGGCAGGGAGGCCGAGAGTGTCCAGTTTGGCGACGAGGATGTCTGGGATGATCGTGTTGAATGCCGAGCTGTAGTCCACAAAGAGCATCCTTGCATAGCTCCGCTGTTGTTCCAGGTGGCCCAGCACAACATGCAGAGCAGCCCTGGTTGAGTGTTTCACCTCGCTTTTTGTAAATTTTATGGAGTACAGTGAACCCTCGGTTATCGCGGTTAATGGGGACCGAGACCACCCGCGAAAACTGAAAATCCGCGAAGTAGCGGCGCACCTTCAAAAATGCTTAAAAAAAAATACAATATATATAATAAATATATAAATATATATATATATATATATATATATATATATATGTATATATATACGGGGAGAGAGAGAGTGAAATTCATGTTATAACAAAAAAAACAAATTATTATTAAAACGTATTATTTTTTTATTCCCCAGCCATTCTTTTTGTATTGATTTAATTACTCAGACTTTTACCTGCTGGTACGCCGTCTGGTGTGCCCTGTGAAATGAAAGGTGCCATTCTTTATTTATTTATTTATTTATTCATTTATTCATTCATAACTGACAGCTTCGCGCTCCGCTCGTGCCCGGGCGGAAGAGGTGCTCCAATTCGGCTTAACTGTGACACACGCCCACCCTCCTCCCCCGGAGCTTCCATTCGGTTAAACTTAGGGGCCGCTTGGCACCGCCCGTGCCCGGGGAAGGTGCTCCTCTTCGGCTTACTGTGTCGCGAGCATGCCCTCCTCCTCCGGAGCTTCCATTCGGTTAAACTTAGGGGCCGCTTGGAACCGCCCGTGCCCGGGGAAGGTGCTCCTCTTCGGCTTACTGTGACGCGAGCATGCCCTCCTCCTCCGGAGCTTCCATTCGGTTAAACTTAGGGGCCGCTTGGCACCGCCCGTGCCCGGGGAAGGTGCTCCTCTTCGGCTTAACTGCCACGCACGCCGGCCGGAGCTCTGGTACGGTCCGAACCGCGCGAAACGTCGCCACCGATCGTGTCCGGGGGAACGTGCTCTTCTTCGTCCACTCTTCTCTTCGCCCACGCTCTTCTTCGGCGCACGCCGGCCGTCTAACCGCTCCAGCGCCCCGTCGTGCCGCTCGGCGAAACTACAATGCCCCCGAATATTTTTTATACCCGCGAAGCACTGAACCCGCGAAAGGTGAACCGCGAAGTAGCGAGGGTTCACTGTATGTATAAGACCAAGACCTACAAAAAAGTCTCTTGGAGCAATGAGCTAGGTTTTACAGGAAGTCGGCCATTTTGAATTTATTAAAAGGGGGCGGGTCACCACAATGGACTTTGTGTAGAAATTATTATTGGGGCCCGAGCCGCGACCGCGGCGAGGTCCCTATTGTTTATGTAGAAATTATTATTAGGGCCCGAGCAGCGACCGCTACGAGGTCCCCATTGTTTTTGTGGAAATTTTTATTATTATTATTATTATTAGGGCCCGAGCAGTGACCGCTGCGAGGTCCCTATTGTTTTTCTAGAAATTGTTATTAGGGCCCGAGCTACGACGGCTGCGAGGTCCCTGTTGTTTTTGTAGAAATTATTATTATTATTATTTTTCCGATTGTACGATTGCATTTTTGACCCCCGAAACATGCACAAAAACTCACCAAACTTGGCAGTCTCATCGGGCATGGCGAGAAATTTGATATTTTAACGTCTAATATGAACAGGAAGTGAGTTATGAATTTTTGAAAGTCCGACTTTTGCCCTTTTTTGCATGTTTACAGGGGTCATTCTTTTGCACCCTGATCCTAAAGGCTTCATCTGATTGCCTTAAAATTCTGTCTGTAGCATCTTAAGACCTGGGACAAACACTGGGGCTAAAATCTTTTGTTTCCGAAATACTATATGACGGGGGCGGGGCTTCAAAGTTTTCACTTAAGATTTCCTTCGCCGCAATGGACAAAATGCTTAATAACTCTCCTGCACATGCTGCTAAAAATCCAAAACTTCACATATACATAAAGAGTCGGTACCTGAAGACATCTATATGTTTATATTCAGTTATACACCTTGCGCCAATCAATATCATTTTTTACATTTTGACGTACTGCACGGTGCCCTTTTAACGAATCTGATTGAAAATTGTCTAGAAAAGACTCAAGACATTGATCTTACTCTATCCCTATTTTTGTGACTTTCCTTCGAAGGGCGTGGCTATTATGGTGCCGCAGAGTCTGATTATTCTCCGTGGCAACAAAAGTTCCTGCAAAATGATTCAGATGATCCATCTTCTCGAAATTTTTCACATTTGAGGATATTCAGGCCCTGAAGACGGCTGCCAACTTATTTTTGATCGCAGTGGTAGCGCCACCAACTGGTTAAAACAAATACAAATTATTTTCGTTGATGTTTTTCTCCGGGCAGGTTAACAAAATCTACCTTATATTTGCTCGGATGAGTGTTTAGGCCTTGAGCATGTCACAATACAAAAGTCTTTCGCCTTCTTCAGAGTGTCACATGATGGTGTCTTGTGACCCGTCTTTATCAGCTGATGTTCCATGAGGGCGTGACTTACCTGTCACAAGAATGAAGGCAAGTCACGCCCCCCGCTGTCCGTTCACTCCGCCAAGATGCTGGTCCAGGTGGTAGAGAGGATGAAGGCTCCCTTGTCTCTGTTCATGGTTTTTATGCCTCGCTTGCAGATCTCAATGGCCTCTCTGATCCAGCGCTGTTGTTTGTTCTCTTCTGTGCGGATGACCCTGCCCTTCTCCCGGTCCATGATGTGGTTTTCCCTTTTGCAGTTGTCAGTGATTGCTGATTTGTAATGTTCATGTTGTGCTTGTTCTTTTACTGCTCTGATTTTTCATTTTTTTGACAGGTAATTCACACCCTCATGGAACATCAGCTGATAAAGACGGGTCTCAAGACACCATCATGCGACACTCTGAAGAAGGCGAAAGACTCGCCGAAACATGTCAGGTAAAAAATTTACCTAAAACATAATTGTCTGCTTTTAATGAATCTGTCAAATATCAATAATAAGAAGACAAAATGAACCTAATACAAATAAATGAATGCTTAATAACTCCCCTGCACATGCTCCTAAAAATCCAAACCTTCACCTGTAAATAAAATGTCCCGACCTGAAGACATCTTAATGTTATTATTTTGTTATACACACAGCGCCGCCAAGTGGAATAAAAAATTTGTTTTTATTTTAATTTTCACGTACTGCACGGTGCCCTTTTGACGAATCCGACTGAAAATTAGTCAGAAAAGACTCAAGACAATGATCTTACTCTCTGCCGAGTTTTGTGACGTTTTGGCAAAAGGCGTGGCTATTACGGTGCTGAAAAGTCCGATTGTACTTTGTGGCAACAAAAGCTCCGGCAACGTGACTGAGATGATCCTATCTTCTCGAAGTTGTACACATTTGAGGATACTTCAACCCTGAAGACATCTACCAACTTATTTTTCATCGTAGTAGTAGCGCCACCAACTGGTAAAAGCTAATACAAGTTATTTTCTTGGATGTTTTTCTCCGTGCAACTCAACAAGGTCGCCCTCATATATGCTCGGAGGACTGTTTCGTCCATGAGGATGTCACAATACGAAATTCATCCTTTTTCGTGAAAAGTTGTGGGAGTGGCATTGCACTGTCCGGCAATAAAACAACGCTGATTATGAGGTTCTAAATATGAACGACAACTCGTGAAACTTGACACACACATCAGGCAGAGCAAATTTATCAATATTTTATACGTTAGTTGTGCAGCTTTTTTTAAATGGCTCGCCATGGCCCTCGAGAAATGTTCAAAAAAGCAGCCCTGGTTGAGTGTTTCACCTCGCTTTTTGTAAATTTTATGGAGTACAGTGAACCCTCGGTTGTCGCGGTTAATGGGGACCGAGACCACCCGCGGAAACTGAAAATCCGCGAAGTAGCGGCGCACCTTCAAAAATGCTTAAAAAAAAATACAATATATATAATAAATATATATATATATAGATATATATATAGATATATATTGATATATATATATATATATATACAGAGAGAGAGAGAGAGTGAAATTCATGTTATAACAAAAAAAACAAATTATTATTAAAACGTATTATTTTTTTATTCCCCAGCCATTCTTTTTGTATTTATTTAATTACTCCGACTATTACCTGCTGGTACGCCGTCCGGTGTGCCCTGTGAAATGAAAGGTGGCATTCTTTATTTATTTATTTATTTATTCATTTATTCATTCATAACTGACAGCTTCGCGCTCCGTTCGTGCCCGGGCGGAAGAGGTGTTCCAATTCGGCTTAACTGTGACACACGCCCGCCCTCCTCCCCCGGAGCTTCCATTCGGTTAAACTTAGGGGCCGCTTGGCACCGCCCGTGCCCGGGGAAGGTGCTCCTCTTCGGCTTACTGTGACGCGAGCATGCCCGCCTCCTCCGGAGCTTCCATTCGGTTAAACTTAGGGGCCGCTTGGAACCGCCCGTGCCCGGCGAAGGTGCTCCTCTTCGGCTTACTGTGACGCGAGCATGCCCTCCTCCTCCGGAGCTTCCATTCGGTTAAACTTAGGGGCCGCTTGGCACCGCCCGTGCCCGGGGAAGGTGCTCCTCTACGGCTTAACTGCCACGCACGCCGGCCGGAGCTCTGGTACGGTCCGAACCGCGCGAAACGTCGCCACCGATCGTGTCCGGGGGAACGTGCTCTTCTTCGTCCACTCTCCTCTTCGCCCACGCTCTTCTTCGGCGCACGCCGGCCGTCTAACCGCTCCAGCGCCCGTCGTGCCGCTCGGCGAAACTACAATGCCCCCGAATATTTTTTATACCCGCGAAGCACTGAACCCGCGAAAGGTGAACCGCGAAGTAGCGAGGGTTCACTGTATGTATAAGACCAAGACCTACAAAAAAGTCTCTTGGAGCAATGAGCTAGGTTTTACAGGAAGTCGGCCATTTTGAATTTACTTAAAAGGGGCGGGTCACCACAATGGACTTTGTGTAGAAATTATTATTGGGGCCCGAGCAGCGACCGCGGCGAGGTCCCTATTGTTTATGTAGAAATTATTATTAGGGCCCGAGCAGCGACCGCTACGAGGTCCCCATTGTTTTTGTGGAAATTATTATTATTATTATTATTAGGGCCCGAGCAGTGACCGCTGCGAGGTCCCTATTGTTTTTCTAGAAATTGTTATTAGGGCCCGAGCTGCGACGGCTGCGAGGTCCCTATTGTTTTTGTAGAAAATATTAATACTTTTATTATTATTATTATTATTAGGGCCTGAGCAGCGACCGCTGCGAAGTCCCTGTTGTTTTTGTAGAAATTATTATTATTATTATTTTTCCGATTGTTCGATTGCATTTTTGACCCCCGAAACATGCACAAAAATTCACCAAACTTGGCAGTCTCATCGGGCATGGCGAAAAATTTGATATTTTAACGTCTAATATGAACAGGAAGTGAGTTATGAATTTTTGAAAGTCCGACTTTTGCCCTTTTTTGCATGTTTACAGGGGTCATTCTTTTGCACCCTGATCCTAAAGGCTTCATCTGATTGCCTTAAAATTCTGTCTGTAGCATCTTAAGACCTGGGACAAACACTGGGGCTAAAATTTTTTGTTTCCGAAATACTATATGACGGGGGCGGGGCTTCGAAGTTTTCACTTAAGATTTCCTTCGCCGCAATGGACAAAATGCTTAATAACTCTCTTGCACATGCTGCTAAAAATCCAAAACTTCACATGTACATCAAGAGTCGGTACCTGAAGACATCTATATGTTTATATTCTGTTATACACCTTGCGCCAATCAATATCATTTTTTACATTTTGACGTCCTGCACGGTGCCCTTTTAACGAATCCGATTGAAAATTGGCTAGAAAAGACTCAAGACATTGATCTTACTCTATCCCTATTTTTGTGACTTTCCTTCGAAGGGCGTGGCTATTACGGTGCCGCAGAGTCTGATTATTCTCCGTGGCAACAAAAGTTCCTGCAAAATGATTCAGATGATCCATCTTCTCGAAATTTTTCACATTTGAGGATATTCAGGCCCTGAAGACGGCTGCCAACTTATTTTTGATCGGATGAGTGTTTAGGCCTTGAGGATGTCACAATACGAAAGTCTTTCGCCTTCTTCAGAGTGTCACATGATGGTGTCTTGTGGCCCGTCTTTATCAGCTGATTTTCCATGAGGGCGTGACTTACCTGTCACAAGAATGAAGGCAAGTCACGCCCCCCGCTGTCCGTTCACTCCGCCAAGATGCTGCTCCAGGTGGTAGAGAGGATGAAGGCTCCCTTGTCTCTGTTCATGGTTTTTATGCCTCGCTTGCAGATCTCAATGGCCTCTCTGATCCAGCGCTGTTGTTTGTTCTCTTCGGTGCGGATGACCCTGCCCTTCTCCCGGTCCATGATGTGGTTTTCCCTTTTGCAGTGGTCAGTGATTGCTGATTTGTAATGTTCATGTTGTGCTTGTTCTTTTACTGCTCTGATTTTTCATTTTTTTGACAGGTAAGTCACACCCTCATGGAACATCAGCTGATAAAGACGGGTCTCAAGACACCATCATGCGACACTCTGAAGAAGGCGAAAGACTCGCCGAAACATGTCAGGTAAAAAATTAACCTAAAACATAATTGTCTGCTTTTAATGAATCAGTCAAATATCAATAATAAGAAGACAAAATGAACCTAATACAAATAAATGAATGCTTAATAACGCCCCTGCACATGCTCCTAAAAATCCAAACCTTCACCTGTAAATAAAACGTCCCGACCTGAAGACATCTTAATGTTATTATTTTGTTATACACACAGCGCCGCCAAGTGGAATCAAAAATTTGTTTTTATTTTAATTTTCACGTACTGCACGGTGCCCTTTTGACGAATCCGACTGAAAATTAGTCAGAAAAGACTCAAGACAATGATCTTACTCTGTGCCGAATTTTGTGACGTTTTGGCAAAAGGCGTGGCTATTACGGTGCTGAAAAATCCGATTGTACTTTGTGGCAACAAAAGCTCCGGCAACATGACTCAGATGATCCTATCTTCTCGAAGTTGTACACATTTGAGGATACTTCAGCCCTGAAGACATCTACCAACTTATTTTTCATCGTAGTAGTAGCGCCACCAACTGGTAAAAGCTAATACAAGTTATTTTCTTGGATGTTTTTCTCCGTGCAACTCAACAAGGTCGCCCTCATATATGCTCGGATGACTGTTTCGGCCATGAGGATGTCACAATACGAAATTCATCCTTTTTCGTGAAAAGTTGTGGGAGTGGCATTGCACTGTTCGGCAATAAAACAACGCTGATTATGAGGTTCTAAATATGAACGACAACTCGTGAAACTTTACACACACATCAGGCAGAGCAAATTTATCAATATTTTATACGTTAGTTGTGCAGCTTTTTTGAAATGGCTCGCCATGGCCCTCGAGAAAAGTTAAAAAAAGAATAGAATAGAAATAGAAATCCCTTTATTGTCATTGTACTCAAGTGTGCAACGAGATTAGAGGGCTCCCCTCTCCAGTGCAATACAACAATAATACAGACAATATATAAATTAGATAAATAAATACGACAGTGCAATGGAATTCAGTACTGAATAGGGCATATAGAAACACATCACAATGCTGTTTTGCAAGGTTAGGGTGGTCTCGTGTGTGTGTGTGAGAGTTCAGTATGGAGATGGCTCTCGGAAAGAAACTGTTTCTCAGTCTATTGGTCCTTGATTTGATGCATCTGTAGCGCCTGCCAGAGGGCAACAGGTCGAACAGGTGTGAGTTTGGGTGGGTATTGTCTTTGACGATGTTGAGAGCCCTTCTGAGGCACCGGGCGGTGTAGATGTCCGACAGCGAGGGGAGAGGGCAGCCAATAATCCTTTGCGCTGTTTTGACTGTCCTCTGGAGCCTCACTCTGTCCGCCTCAGTGCAGCCGCTGTACCAGGTGGAGACACAGTACGTCAGCAGGCTCTCGATGGACGAGTGGTAGAAGGCCAGCAGCAGCTTCCTGTCCAGGTTGAATTTCCTGAGGACTCTCAGGAAGTGCAGACGTTGGCGGACCTTCTTTACCACTGCTGTGGTGTTGTGACTCCAAGAAAGGTCATCGGAGATCTGTACTCCCAGGAACTTGAACGTGTGGACCCTCTCCACACACACGCCTTCGATGCAGAGGGGGGGCGGCAGCGTCTTGTTCCTCCTGAAGTCGACGACAATCTCCTTTGTTTTAGCAGAGTTAAGGTGCAGTCTGTTGTCCTTGCACCAAGTTGTCAGTCTCCCTACCTCCTCTCTGTAGGCTGTCTCGTCACCTTCCGAGATCAGACCGACCACTGTCGTGTCGTCAGCAAACTTGACGATGGTGTTGTTGCCGTGGGCCGGGCTGCAGTCGTAGGTGTAGAGGGCGTACAGGAGAGGGCTCAGCACGCATCCTTGGGGGGAACCGGTGCTCAGCATGAGGGTGGAGGACGTGTAGGGGCCGAGCAACACAGTCTGGGGTCTGTTGGTCAGAAAGTCCTTAATCCAGATGCGTGTGAGGGCAGGGAGGCCGAGAGTGTCCAGTTTGGCGACGAGGATGTCTGGGATGATCGTGTTGAATGCCGAGCTGTAGTCCACAAAGAGCATCCTTGCATAGCTCCGCTGTTGTTCCAGGTGGCCCAGCACAACATGCAGAGCAGCCCTGGTTGAGTGTTTCACCTCGCTTTTTGTAAATTTTATGGAGTACAGTGAACCCTCGGTTATCGCGGTTAATGGGGACCGAGACCACCCGCGAAAACTGAAAATCCGCGAAGTAGCGGCGCACCTTCAAAAATGCTTAAAAAAAAAATACAATATATATAATAAATATATAAATATATATATATATATATATATATATATACGGGGAGAGAGAGAGTGAAATTCATGTTATAACAAAAAAAACAAATTATTATTAAAACGTATTATTTTTTTATTCCCCAGCCATTCTTTTTGTATTTATTTAATTACTCAGACTTTTACCTGCTGGTACGCCGTCTGGTGTGCCCTGTGAAATGAAAGGTGCCATTCTTTATTTATTTATTTATTTATTCATTTATTCATTCATAACTGACAGCTTCGCGCTCCGCTCGTGCCCGGGCGGAAGAGGTGCTCCAATTCGGCTTAACTGTGACACACGCCCACCCTCCTCCCCCGGAGCTTCCATTCGGTTAAACTTAGGGGCCGCTTGGCACCGCCCGTGCCCGGGGAAGGTGCTCCTCTTCGGCTTACTGTGTCGCGAGCATGCCCTCCTCCTCCGGAGCTTCCATTCGGTTAAACTTAGGGGCCGCTTGGAACCGCCCGTGCCCGGGGAAGGTGCTCCTCTTCGGCTTACTGTGACGCGAGCATGCCCTCCTCCTCCGGAGCTTCCATTCGGTTAAACTTAGGGGCCGCTTGGCACCGCCCGTGCCCGGGGAAGGTGCTCCTCTACGGCTTAACTGCCACGCACGCCGGCCGGAGCTCTGGTACGGTCCGAACCGCGCGAAACGTCGCCACCGATCGTGTCCGGGGGAACGTGCTCTTCTTCGTCCACTCTTCTCTTCGCCCACGCTCTTCTTCGGCGCACGCCGGCCGTCTAACCGCTCCAGCGCCCCGTCGTGCCGCTCGGCGAAACTACAATGCCCCCGAATATTTTTTATACCCGCGAAGCACTGAACCCGCGAAAGGTGAACCGCGAAGTAGCGAGGGTTCACTGTATGTATAAGACCAAGACCTACAAAAAAGTCTCTTGGAGCAATGAGCTAGGTTTTACAGGAAGTCGGCCATTTTGAATTTATTAAAAGGGGGCGGGTCACCACAATGGACTTTGTGTAGAAATTCTTATTGGGGCCCGAGCAGCGACCGCGGCGAGGTCCCTATTGTTTATGTAGAAATTATTATTAGGGCCCGAGCAGCGACCGCTACGAGGTCCCCATTGTTTTTGTGGAAATTTTTATTATTATTATTATTATTAGGGCCCGAGCAGTGACCGCTGCGAGGTCCCTATTGTTTTTCTAGAAATTGTTATTAGGGCCCGAGCTACGACGGCTGCGAGGTCCCTATTGTTTTTGTAGAAAATATTATTACTTTTATTATTATTATTATTATTATTATTAGGCCCTGAGCAGCGACCGCTGCGAAGTCCCTGTTGTTTTTGTAGAAATTATTATTATTATTATTTTTCCGATTGTACGATTGCATTTTTGACCCCCGAAACATGCACAAAAACTCACCAAACTTGGCAGTCTCATCGGGCATGGCGAGAAATTTGATATTTTAACGTCTAATATGAACAGGAAGTGAGTTATGAATTTTTGAAAGTCCGACTTTTGCCCTTTTTTGCATGTTTACAGGGGTCATTCTTTTGCACCCTGATCCTAAAGGCTTCATCTGATTGCCTTAAAATTCTGTCTGTAGCATCTTAAGACCTGGGACAAACACTGGGGCTAAAATCTTTTGTTTCCGAAATACTATATGACGGGGGCGGGGCTTCAAAGTTTTCACTTAAGATTTCCTTCGCCGCAATGGACAAAATGCTTAATAACTCTCCTGCACATGCTGCTAAAAATCCAAAACTTCACATATACATAAAGAGTCGGTACCTGAAGACATCTATATGTCTATATTCTGTTATACACCTTGCGCCAATCAATATCATTTTTTACATTTTGACGTACTGCACGGTGCCCTTTTAACGAATCCGATTGAAAATTGGCTAGAAAAGACTCAAGACATTGATCTTACTCTATCCCTATTTTTGTGACTTTCCTTCGAAGGGCGTGGCTATTGCGGTGCCGCAGAGTCTGATTATTCTCCGTGGCAACAAAAGTTCCTGCAAAATGATTCAGATGATCCATCTTCTCGAAATTTTTCACGTTTGAGGATATTCAGGCCCTGAAGACGGCTGCCAACTTATTTTTGATCGCAGTGGTAGCGCCACCAACTGGTTAAAACAAATACAAATTATTTTCGTTGATGTTTTTCTCCGGGCAGGTTAACAAAATCTACCTTATATTTGCTCGGATGAGTGTTTAGGCCTTGAGGATGTCACAATACGAAAGTCTTTCGCCTTCTTCAGAGTGTCACATGATGGTGTCTTGTGACCCGTCTTTATCAGCTGATGTTCCATGAGGGCGTGACTTACCTGTCACAAGAATGAAGGCAAGTCACGCCCCCCGCTGTCCGTTCACTCCGCCAAGATGCTGCTCCAGGTGGTAGAGAGGATGAAGGCTCCCTTGTCTCTGTTCATGGTTTTTATGCCTCGCTTGCAGATCTCAATGGCCTCTCTGATCCAGCGCTGTTGTTTGTTCTCTTCGGTGCGGATGACCCTGCCCTTCTCCCGGTCCATGATGTGGTTTTCCCTTTTGCAGTGGTCAGTGATTGCTGATTTGTAATGTTCATGTTGTGCTTGTTCTTTTACTGCTATGATTTTTCATTTTTTTGACAGGTAATTCACACCCTCATGGAACATCAGCTGATAAAGACGGGTCTCAAGACACCATCATGCGACACTCTGAAGAAGGCGAAAGACTCGCCGAAACATGTCAGGTAAAAAATTTACCTAAAACATAATTGTCTGCTTTTAATGAATCTGTCAAATATCAATAATAAGAAGACAAAATGAACCTAATACAAATAAATGAATGCTTAATAACTCCCCTGCACATGCTCCTAAAAATCCAAACCTTCACCTGTAAATAAAATGTCCCGACCTGAAGACATCTTAATGTTATTATTTTGTTATACACACAGCGCCGCCAAGTGGAATCAAAAATTTGTTTTATTTTAATTTTCACGTACTGCACGGTGCCCTTTTGACGAATCCGACTGAAAATTAGTCAGAAAAGACTCAAGACAATGATCTTACTCTCTGCCGAGTTTGTGACGTTTTGGCAAAAGGCGTGGCTATTACGGTGCTGAAAAGTCCGATTGTACTTTGTGGCAACAAAAGCTCCGGCAACATGACTCAGATGATCCTATCTTCTCGAAGTTGTACACATTTGAGGATACTTCAGCCCTGAAGACATCTACCAACTTATTTTTCATCGTAGTAGTAGCGCCACCAACTGGTAAAAGCTAATACAAGTTATTTTCTTGGATGTTTTTCTCCGTGCAACTCAACAAGGTCGCCCTCATATATGCTCGGAGGACTGTTTCGGCCATGAGGATGTCACAATACGAAATTCATCCTTTTTCGTGAAAAGTTGTGGGAGTGGCATTGCACGGTTCGGCAATAAAACAACGCTGATTATGAGGTTCTAAATATGAACGACAACTCGTGAAACTTGACACACACATCAGGCAGAGCAAATTTATCAATATTTTATACGTTAGTTGTGCAGCTTTTTTGAAATGGCTCGCCATGGCCCTCGAGAAATGTTCAAAAAAGCAGCCCTGGTTGAGTGTTTCACCTCGCTTTTTGTAAATTTTATGGAGTACAGTGAACCCTCGGTTATCGCGGTTAATGGGGACCGAGACCACCCGCGAAAACTGAAAATCCGCGAAGTAGCGGCGCACCTTCAAAAATGCTTAAAAAAAATATACAATATATATAATATATAAATATTTATATTTATATATATATATATATATATATATACGGGGAGAGAGAGAGAGAGAGAGAGTGAAATTCATGTTATAACAAAAAAACCAAATTATTATTAAAACGTATTATTTTTTTATTCCCCAGCCATTCTTTTTGTATTTATTTAATTACTCCGACTTTAACCTGATGGTACGCCGTCCGGTGTGCCCTGTGAAAAAAAGGTGGCATTCTTTATTTATTTATTCTTTCATAACGGACAGCCTCGCGCTCCGCTCGTGCCCGGGCGCAAGAGGTGCTCCAATTCGGCTTAACTGTGACACACGCCCGACCTCCTCCGGAACTTCCATTCGGTTAAACTTAGGGGCCGCTTGGCACCGCCCGTGCCCGGGGAAGGTGCTCCTCTTCGGCTTACTGTGACGCGAGCATGCCCTCCTCCTCCGGAGCTTCCATTCAGTTAAACGTAGGGGCCGCTTGGAACCGCCCGTGCCCGGGGAAGGTGCTCCTCTTCGGCTTACTGTGACGCGAGCATGCCCTCCTCCTCCGGAGCTTCCATTCGGTTAAACTTCGGGGCCGCTTGGAACCGCCCGTGCCCGGGGAAGGTGCTCCTCTTCGGCTTACTGTGACGCGAGCATGCCCTCCTCCTCCGGAGCTTCCATTTGGTTAAACTTAGGGGCCGCTTGGCACCGCCCGTGCCCGGGGAAGTGTTAAAGAAATTTAAGTTTGTATGTTCATCTGTTAGTTTTGTTGTTTAGTTTGTCATCTTAGCAAGTTTCAAACTATAACTAATCTTACAGGCCCCCTTTGTTGCACATGCATTCGTATCTTTCTGGCCTCTAATTAAACCTTCGACAGCTACGGGTGCCAGGTACGGCCTCATCGCGAATGTGACTCCCCAACGCCAGAACCCTTTTCTGTAAACACCTCCCTTGGGGTGTTGATGACCTCTTTAACCCTTCGTAGATAATGTTGGGGCCCGAGGCCTCTTAAGGCTGTAACTTATGCATTTAGGGAGGTCCAACACAAGGCTTGGTATTTCTAAAGCAACAATATCGTCATGGCCATAAAATAAGTTCAACATGTTAAGCCTTGTGAAAATACACTACACAGGTCAAATGAAGTTCAGAGTGAACATGCTCCCTTTTGCTGTTAGAATAAGCAGAAGTATGAACAAAAGGTGTCTTGTAAGCTGAAACCGTTAGAATAGGCAGGAAGAGGGTGGGCAAGTGGGATGGAGTCAAATGTCAAGTTTTCCATTCTGTATGTATTGCATATTCAAATTGCTTATGCTGATGCAAATAAAAACCATGTGTGCAGTCGAACACGCTGGCTTCGCCTCGGAGTTCGAGGGCTGCCCCGCGCGGAAATGACAGACAATCTTGGCTGGTTGATTCATTTGTTCAGGCTTGTTTTGATAGAAACATCCTTAACAGGAAGGTGCTCCTCTACGGCTTAACTGCCACGCACGCCGGCCGGAGCTCTGGTACGGTCCGAACCGCGCGAAACGTCGCCACCGATCGTGTCCGGGGGAACGTGCTCTTCTTCGTCCACTCTCCTCTTCGCCCACGCTCTTCTTCGGCGCACGCCGGCCGTCTAACCGCTCCAGCGCCCTGTCGTGCCGCTCGGCGAAACTACAATGCCCCCGAATATTTTTTAGACCCGCGAAGCACTGAACCCACGAAAGGTGAACCGCGAAGTAGCGAGGGTTCACTGTATGTATAAGACCAAGACCTACAAAAAAGTCTCTTGGAGCAATGAGCTAGGTTTTACAGGAAGTCGGCCACTTTGAATTTACTTAAAAGGGGGCGGGTCACCACAATGGACTTTGTGTAGAAATTATTATTGGGGCCCGAGCAGCGACCGCGGCAAGGTCCCTATTGTTTTTGTAGAAATTATTATTAGGGCCCGAGCAGCGACCGCTACGAGGTCCCCATTGTTTTTGTGGAAATCATTATTATTTTTATTATTATTATTAGGGCCCGAGCAGTGGCCGCTGCGATGTCCCTATTGTTTTTCTAGAAATTGTTATTAGGGCCCGAGCTGCGACGGCGGCGAGGTCCCTATTGTTTTTGTAGAAATTATTATTAGGGCCCGAGCAGCAACCGCTACGAGGTCCCCATTAACCGCGATAACCGAGGGTTCACTGTATTACTCTTACTCGATCTTGGCGCCGCTTTTGACACTTGATCATAACATATTATTAAAACGCCTTGAAACTTGTGTTGGCATTTCAGGTTCAGCGCTTTCTTGGATTAATTCGTATCTGTCGGAGACGACGCACCGTGTAATTCATGGCAATGCGTCTTCTGATCTTTGTAAGATCACACGCGGAGTTCCGCAGGGATTGGTACTAGATGCTACCGCTTGGTGATATTATACGGAAATATCACATTAGTTTTCATTGTTATGCTGATGATACGCAATTATACATGCCGTTGGATATAACGAATCCGTGTGATTGCTATAAATTAGAGGCATGCCTTGCCGAAATTAAACTATGAATGTCTTTCAATTTTTTGCGTCTTAACTCAGATAAAACCGAGATGCTGATCATTGGACCAGCGCGTCATCTGTACCTTTTTCAAAGACACCACTATGAGTATCGATAAATTGCCCAAAAGGATTCAACAAAAAATCTCGGTCTTATATTTGACACAACTATGTCGTTTCAAATGCACATTAAAAATATTACCGTATTTTTGGACCCATAAGGCGCACTTTAAAGTCCGGAAAGCCGTCCAAAAAAGCCAGGGCGCCCTTTGAGGTGGAGCGCCCATTGCGTCGACCAAGTGCGCCGCTGGGCTGACGGCGAACATCAACTGCCTGCACACCGCTTATATAGAGAGAAGGCGGGTGTGGCTTACGACAAGCAGGGGGGCGTGAGAGGGGATCGATGGGTGTGGACAACAGGCGGACGTGAGAGGGGAGATGGGTGTGAATGACAACAGGCGGGAGAGGGGAGACAAAACAACACAAAGGCACGCCCCCAGTGCAAAGCAGCGCGATGCCCCTATCGTCGCTGTTGGTCTGTGACTCCATGCGTGCCCATCTGACAGCCGCTGTGAAAAGTCAAGTCACGCATATGAACTCAGAGCTTGCCATCATCCCGGGAGGCTTGACAAAGGAACTCCAACCACTCGACTTAAGTATAAACAGAGCGTTCAAAGTGAAGTTGCGTGCTGCGTGGGAGCGATGGATGGCGGAGGGCGAACACAGCTTCACAAAGGCTGGGAGACAGCGAAGAGCAAGTTATGCCACAATTTGCGAGTGGATTGTAGCTGCTTGGACGAACGTGTCTGCTAGCTCTATTGCAAGAGCTTTCGCGAAAGCCGGCATTACATCCGGGGAGACGCTCAGCAGCGACACAGACTCGGACAATGACGAGAGGGAACCTGGCGTGTTTGAGGGAGAATTTGCCCAACTATTTCTGTCTGATACGGAAGACGATGATTTTGAAGGATTTGTGGATGACTGATAACTCTTAATGTGAGTACCTTGTTAAATAAAATACAACCAAACGCAGTTTTGCTCCTGTTGCCGTTTTTTCAAAACAGCTAGCCATGCTATCGTCTGTTTTAGTGTGCATGCATGTAAACTAAGGTAATGTATGGTAGGCTGGGAGGCAGAATTTTGCTGGGCCTACACTTTTATGCTTTTCAGTTGATTTGGGATGATAGTTTTAGTTTTGATGTAACACCGTGACCGCACATCGTTTGTTGACAAGTGACTTGCTCACACCGGCATTGTGTCGGCATCCCACCTGAGGGGCTGCGCCGCAGCGAGACGGCGAAGCAGCGAGATGGCGAGGCAGACTGATAATGACTCGTGTTGTTTATCTTGGATACAGAAGACAAGGACTTGGTGCATTTTTGGATGAGGACAACTTCAGCACGTTGTTAAAAGCTAAAATAAAGTACCACTGAACTCCCGCTGCCATTTTAAAAACACGCTAGCGCGACTGAGCAGCCAGCGAGACTGCTCGATTGGTCGGTTGTGTTAGCGCCCGATGAGTCGGCGCGTTCTATCTATGTAACAAATACAGAAATAGCGCCCCCAACAGGTGTTGCGCCCTTTGACACGGCGCGTCTTTTGAGTCCAAAAATACGGTACTAGAACTGCATTTGTTCATCTGCGTAACATTGCTAAAATTCGCCCAATTCTATCAACCTGTGATGCAAAAATCTTAATCCATGCGTTTGTTACGTCTCGCCTCGACTATTGTAACGTTTTGCTCTCGGGTCTCCCCATGTCTAGTATTAAAAGTTAGTTCAAAATGCAGCAGCTAGACTCTTGACTAGAACGAGAAAGTTTGATCATATTACCCCGATACTTGCCAATTTGAATTGGCTTCCGGTCCACTTGAGATGTGATTTTAAAGTTCTGCTACTTGCCTATAAAATATTGCATGGCTTAGCACCTTCCTATCTCGTTGACCTCGTGGTACCATATGTTCCGTCCCGAAACCTTCGCTCACAAAATGCTGGTCTTTTAGTGATCCCGCGAGCCAAAAAGAAGTCCACAGGTTCTAGAGCGTTCTCTATTCGGGCACCAATGCTTTGGAATGTACTACCCTCAGGTATTAGAGGCGCCACCTCAGTAGAAATGTTCAAAACACTATTAAAGACGCATTTATACTCTTGTGCATTTAGTTGAACTATTTGTTGGCCTGTTTACTGCCGCTTTTTCTCTTATCTTCTCTTTTCTGCCCCCTTTTCCCCGGCTGGGGGATTAGGTGACGGTCACCCACTAGGAAGTTTAAGGCATTGACAAACTGGGCATGCACCTGTTCCAGTGATGTCGTCTTCCTGCAGCGCGACATTTATTTATATACTTTAGCATCTAATTTAATTATTTGTTGGCCTGTTTACTGCGGCTTCTCCTCTTTTCTGCCCCCTCTTCCCCTGCTTGGGAATTAGGTGATGGTGACCTGCTATGAAGATTACGGCACTGACCAACCGGGGAGGGACCTTCTCTGCCGAAGTCGTCTTCATGCAGCACCTCTTCTGATTTCCCTATATTTCAGCACTTCGTTGAACTACTTGTTGGCCTGTTTACTATTTCTGTTCTTTTTTTTCTGTTCCCAATTCCACGGCTTGGGAATTAGGTGATGGTGATTCACTTGGAAGTGGCTGTTCTGAATTTACCCCAAACTGACTATTTCAAGATCAAAGGCTCAACCTCGGATATGCTGCCATGGCGATTACGGTCCTGGATGAGGACCCACTCCACTAAAGTCATCTTCCTGCAGCACTTCATTTAATTGACTCTCACATTATCTCATCTAACATTGTATAGCATCATTGTATGTGTCAAATGTTGCCCACTTGGCATCCAAAGCAGCCTGGTCATCCTGGAAGGGGGTTTCCCCCCCATCTGTGGTCCCTTCTCAAGTTTTCTCACTTTTCCCCCAATGGGGTTTTGAGTTTTTCCTTGCCCTCCTGGGGGTTAAGATCAGTGGATGTTGATTGTGGTTATGTAAAGCCCTTTGAGACTGTCTGTGATTAAGGGCTATACACATAAAATTGACTTGACTCGACTTGGACCAGAATAGAAGTGGATGAGGGAAAAAGGGAGGGGCGGTGTTGACTGATATTGTGCAGATGGAAGTAGGCTGACCGGGTTGTGTTATTATGCTTATGGAAAGATAGAGTGCTGTCAAGGATGACACCCAGACTCTTGACCTGAGGGGATGGGAAAACAATGGAGGGGCCAACAGGAATGGGAAAACTGCCAACTTTGGATTGTATTGATTTTGTACTGAAAAGAATAACTTCTGTTTTGTCGCTGTTAAGCCTCATGAAATTATTAGAAAACCAGTCATTGATTTCAGATAGACAGGAGGTGACGGAGGTGGGAGGGAGTGATATGCTGGGTTTGCAGGAGAACTAGAGCTGGGTGTCATCCGCGAAGCAATGGAAAGCGATATTGAATTTTCGGAAAATGCTGCCAAGGGGAAGGAGGTATATGATAAATAATAGGGGGGCCAGGACCGAGCCTTGGGGCAAACCTGAGGTGACTGGGAGGGACTTTGATGAGAAATATTTAAGCTGGATGAACTGAGTGCGGTCTTTGAAGTATGAATGGAACCAGTTGAGGGCGGTGTGGGTGATGCCGATGGAAGAAAGTCTTTTGAGAAGGATGGTGTGTGAGATGGTGTCAAAGGCCGCAGTCAGGTTAAGAAGGATGACAATGGAGAATGAATCTGAGTCAGCTGCAATGAGGAGAGCAGAGGTGACCTTGAGTAGAGTTGATTCAGTGCTGTGAAGTGCACGGAAACCGGACTGAAAGGGTTATTGCAGGTGAGATGAGAGTGGAGTTGAGTGGCGACTACATTATCTAGGACTTTTGAAATGAATGGTAGGTAGGAAATAGGGCGGAGGTTCAGGAAATAGTACTGAGCGGCTTTTTCTTAATCTCATGAGAAAATGTACTTGGGCAAGCACAGTCGAAAAGAGTCGTGCGTTATCTCAGCCCAGCCTCACATTCTTCCCCCGGCACGGGTCTACGTCCAAGGGAAGGTCCTCTCCAGATTAATCATTGTCTGGATGGTTGATTCCCAGCTGGTCCCCAAGACTGGTATTCCACGGCTGGCCTTCTCCGGCGGGCAGTCTCTCCGTCTCTTCTGCTGGTATTCCCCTGTAATCTTGTCAGTGTGCATGTATGTGTGCTCCAAAATCAAATTATGTCTTTCAGAATGTGTTTTTGCAATGGCGTCCCCTTGAACCCTCCAATCAATCAATCAAATTTTATTTATAAGAGCACTTTTCATACATAAAATGCGGCTCAAAGTGCTGTACAATAAAAACATCCAAATTACAACGAAAAACTAAAACCCATTCCACCCACTCAACATAAACACAAGACACATCCACATACACGCCTGAACTCGCACACACACAGAACACTCGCATTCACACAACTTAATAAACCATCTTAGTAGAAAGACAGGGTAAGGCACAGAGAAACCATATGAGAAAATGTACCCAGGGTAGGTCATCCGCGCTGAGAGGGATGACGGCTCACGCCCACAGGGAGCTGCGCCAACACACAGACTGACCGGGGTAGACCCTACACATAGTGCAGAGGGCCCCGGTCCGCCGGGCCTAAGGAGCCTCCGGGATGAAGCCCCCTGTGAGAAGGCCAGCCACACCTCCCAGCGCGGAGGCCCCCCTTGAGGAAACACTGGAGCTAAAATATATAAAAGAAAATGATAATGCTAAACAAAAAAGAAGCTAAAAATTAAAGGACAATAATATAAAAAGACGAAGCTAAAATATATAAGAAAAATTATGATACTAAAAGACAGAGAAGAAGCTAAAAATTAAAAGACAATAATATAAAACGACGCAGCTAAAATATATAAGAAAAATGATGATACTAAAAGACAAAGAAGCTAAAAAAAATTAAAGACAATGATAATATATAAAATGACAATCCTGAATTAAAAGACTAAGATAAATTATTTAAAAGCCAAACAAAAAAGGTGAGTCTTGAGCAGGGGTGGGCAATTATTTTTTCCATGGGGCCACATAAGAAACATTAAATATTGTGGAGGGCCGGGCCAAAAGGCTGAACTCAATTCTGCATAATATTAATTGTATTTCTTTTTTAAAAAGCAGTAAATAGCACTGTTTTGACAAGCTGGCATTAAAGTTAAGCAATGAAACTAAATACCAAATAAACTGAAAAAATGAGGTTGCCTTACAAAAATGTATTCATTCAAATTTCTCAACACAATGGTAGACATAATATTAACATTTTTTACTATTTGTGACTCATATTAGTAAACATATTCTGTCACATTCACTTTAAAACACATTTTGAGTTCCATATACTGTTGGATAGTTGTGTAAAGGTTCTGAGCATTTTAAAGACATCACAATATTGTCTTTTTGCACCAAACATTAAGCAAGATACAACATATTGACTGTCACTGAACTGTGATTTTGAGAAAAAGTGTCCCAGTTCATTGTTATCTGGTGCCGTTTTTATATTTCTCTGCATGTTTCGTCTGGTAATGCCGACTCAAATTGTAGTCCTTCAACACGGCGATCTGCTCCCCGCAAACTAAACACACAGCTTTACCTCTAACTTCAGTAAATAAATACTTCGCTGTCCAATTTTTGTTGAAAATTCTACATTCGGCATCTACCTTTCTTTTTGTAGCCTGAGCGGACATTTTTGAGGACGAACGTTGTCTTGTTGTGATTCAATCGCGCGCATGTCTTGATAAACGCATTACGTCATTATGTGCGACGCACATTGTGCGGGAATAAAAAAAAAAAACAATTTCAGAATAAAAGCAGTGCAGCTTTCGCCCATGAATGAGGTGAAATTAAAAAGTATGTTTATTTTGAAATTTCCAATTAACCTTCCACTCGCGGTCAGAGTCAACCAAAGGTATGTGGCCCGGGCCATACAATGCTCAGGTCTGTCATACGGGCCAGTCAGTGCCACCCGGCGGGCCGGATGTGGCCCGCGGGCCGTGCAATGCCCAGGTCTGGTCTTGAGCCTCCTTTTAAAAATATCAACAGTCTCTGCGGACCTGATGTCCTCCGGCAGGCTATTCCATCGACGAGGACCAGAATGGCTGAATGCAGCCTCGCCATGTGTTCCAGTCCTCACCCGAGGAATAATTAACAGGCCGGTGCCAGAGGACCTCAGGGTCCGCGAGGATGGCCCAAGACCGTTAAGGCATTTAAAAACTAATTGAAGAACCTTAAAATCAATCCTGAAACACACGGGGAGCCAATGCAGCGATTTTAAAACTAAATCCAGTGCCCAATTTGGTATGTTTGCATCTCTATGTCCTATGTGGAGAATGTGCTTTGTCATATTTGTCCATGAAGTGCTGTCTGGCTTGTCATCAGTTTGTAATGTGCAGACTGAATATGTATGATGTGAATGTGAGTGTAGGTCATGAAAATACTATGTTCACACATTTATAAACTAAGTAATATAACTTTAGCATGTGAAAATAATATCATAAATCAGTAAAGACCATGACTACAATCAGTCATTCCTATGCGTAGTAGAATTAGAATTAGAATTAGAAATCCCTTTATTGTCATTGTACTCAAGTGTGCAACGAGATTAGAAGGCTCCCCTCTCCAGTGCAATACAACAATAAGACAGACAAATATATAAATTAGATTAATAAATAAGAGAGTGCAATGGAATTTAGTACAGAATAGGGTATATAAAAACACATCACGATGCTGTTCTGCAAGGTAAGGGTGTTCTCGTGTGTGTGTGAGAGTTCAGAATGGAGATGGCTCTCGGAAAGCAACTGTTTCTCAGTCTATTGGTCCTCGATTTGATGCATCTGTAGCGCCTGCCAGAGGGCAACAGGTCGAACAGGTGTGAGTTTGGGTGGGTATTGTCTTTGACGATGTTGAGAGCCCTTCTGAGGCACCGGGCGGTGTAGATGTCCGACAGTGAGGGGAGAGGGCAGCCAATAATCCTTTGCGCTGTTTTGACTGTCCTCTGGAGCCTCACTCTGTCGGCCTCAGTGCAGCCGCTGTACCAGGTGGAGACACAGTACGTCAACAGGCTCTCAATGGACGAGTGGTAGAAGGCTAGCAGCAGCTTCCTGTCCAGGTTGAATTTCCTGAGGACTCTCAGGAAGTGCAGACGCTGGTGGACCTTCTTTACCACTGCTGTGGTGTTGTGAGTCCAAGAAAGGTCGTCGGAGATCTGTACTCCCAGGAACTTGAACGTGTGGACCCTCTCCACACACACGCCTTCGATGCAGAGGGGGGGCGGCACCGTCTTGTTCCTCCTGAAGTCGACGACAATCTCCTTTGTTTTTGCAGTGTTAAGGTGCAGTCTGTTGTCCTTGCACCAAGCTGTCAGTCTCTTTACCTCCTCTCTGTAGGCTGTCTCGTCACCTTCCGAGATCAGACCGACCACTGTCGCGTCGTCAGCAAACTTGACGATGGTGTTGTTGCCATGGGCCGGGCTGCAGTCGTAGGTGTAGAGGGCGTATAGGAGAGGGCTCAGCACGCATCCTTGAGGGGAACCGGTGCTCAGCATGCAGGTGGAGGACGTGTAGGGGCCGAGCAACACAGTCTGGGGTCTGTTGGTCAGAAAGTCCTTAATCCAGATGCGTGTGAGGGCAGGGAGGCCGAGAATGTCAAGTTTGGCGACGTGGATGTCTGGGATGATTGTGTTGAATGCCAAGCTGTAGTCCACAAAGAGCATCCTTGCATAGCTCTGCTGTTGTTCCAGGTGGCCCAGCACAACATGCAGAGCAGTGTTGATGGCGTCCTCAGTGGATCTGTTAGCCCAGTATGCAAACTGGTAGGGGTCCAGAGTGGGAGGAAGGCAGTCCCTGATGTGCTGGAGAACCAGCCTCTCGAAGCACTTCATGATGACTGGTGTGAGAGCAACAGGACGGTAGTCATTCAGGTGGACGGCTGGTGACTTTTTGGGGACAGGAATAATGATGGAAGTTTTCAAGCAGGAGGGGATGACTGCTTGAGCCAGGGAGCGGTTGAAGATCCTGCAGAATACATGTGACAGTTGGTGGGCACATGTTTTGAGGACCTTGCCTGGTATTCCGTCGGGTCCAGTAGCTTTCCTGGGGTTAACAGCCAGGAGCGCGCGCCTCACATCGTGTTCCTCTACGGTGAGTGGGGGGGAGTTGGAGCATGAAGTGCGGGGGTGTGACGGTTGGGGCGAGTCAAAGCGAGCAAAGAAGCAGTTAAGCTCCTCTGCCAGCGATGCACTCGGGTCTGCAGAGGTCGTGCTGCTGCCACGGAAGTTGGTGATGCTCCGTAGACCCTGCCACACCTCCCGTGGTCTGTTACTGGCAAGGTGGGCCTCCAGCCTCCCCTTGTAGGTTGCCTTGGCTAGCTTGATGCCTTTGCTCAGGTCAGCACGAGCCACCCTGTACTGGGCTTTGTCGCCTGACCTGAAGGCAGCGTCACGGGCCTTGAGGAGAGAGCGAACCCTGCTGGACATCCAGGGCTTCGCATTTGGGAAGGTCCGTATAGTCCTGTGTAGGGACACAGTTTCCATGCAGAACTTGATGTAGTCCACTACACAATGTGTGTAGACATCAAGGTCCTGATGATCAAAGAGGCCCCAGTTTGTGTCTTGAAAGCAGTCCTGTAATTCACTCATGGCGCCGTCACGCCAGGTTTTCACAGTCTTTGTGGTGGGCCTGAATCTGCGCCTGAGAGGGATGTATGCAGGTGCGAGCTGCAAGGACAGGTGGTCTGACTGGCCGAGGGGGGCGAGTGGGAGGGCCCTGTATGCGTGCTTGATGTTCGAGTACACATGGTCGAGAGTGTTGTCTCCCCTCGTTGGGCACTTGACATGCTGGTGAAACTCTGGGAGTACAGTCTTTAAATTGGCCTTATTAAAGTCTCCCGCTACTACGTGAACGCCATCAGGGTGAGCCCACTGATGTTTATTGATGACGCACGCGAGTAGCGAGAGCGCCGTGCTAGTGCTAGCGTCGGGAGGGATGTAAACAGCTGTGACAATCACGACCGTTAGCTCCCTCGGGAGAAAATAAGGCCGGCATTTAACGGACATGAACTCGATGTCGGGGGAAGAGTGCTTCTCGACGATCGTGCTATCGCCGCACCAGTTCTCATGCACGTAAACACAGAGCCACCCCGCCCCGTCTCTTACCGGTGTCCCTTGTCCGATCCGCGCGATGTAGCGAGCGCCCGGCCAGCTGGATGCTAGCATCGGGGACGTCTGCGTGCAGCCAGGATTCCGTGACGACGATCACACTGCTGTCTCGCACATAGCGGTTTCCCAGGATTTGTAATCCCAGGTCGTCGATTTTGTGGACCACGGATCTGGCGTTGGTGAGGTACAGACTCGGCAGTGGTTGCCTATGGGGCTGCCGTCGCAGCCGTTGCAAGACACCGGACCTGCAGCCCCGCTTCTGCTTCCTCTCTCTGCGTCGCCTGCGCCGCCTCCCGGTCCCGATGACAAGCCACGGTGAGCCGGGCAGCCTCGCCAGTTCGTCCGGAATTTTGCGATCATAGCATATTCAGTAAATATAAACCTGCTAAATTAAATAATTGACATTCTGTCCCATAAATGTTTAAAATGCCGGTAATTGCCATACAATCCTTCAAGGGTCGACGAGCGATGTTCGGGAGGAGGAGCAGTGGTGGTGGTGCGTTTCCCTCGGGCATGTGTCGGTAAATCCAGCGGAGTTCAGCGGCAGTGGATTGAAGTTGTCCTGACACAGGTTGATGACATGACAGGAACAGGCAGAAGTGCGAGAAGCAGACTGGCCTGCGGGTCCACATGGCAGACAGGTGCTAACTTTGATAGGTAAGCTAAACTTTAGCCACAGTAGACGCGTCAGCGACTATGCAATCGGTGGGTGGCATTCATGAGAATCGGGATCGCTCAACATACAGATAATAATAAATAAAATCACTGTAACTGGAGGGATTGTAAACTGCTAAAGCAGGTACAACAAGCGGATCCAAAAAATTTCTGAGAGTTACCGGTGAGCAGTGGCAGCCAAACGTGCCAGCGTCCACTCAACCGGGAGTTGATTCAATATTCACAATATTTTATTATTTTGTCGTACAGTTGTTTAAAAATGGCTCGCTATCGCCCCCTAGAAAAAAAAAAACAACAAAAAAAAACAGCCCCATATCTCTGTTTCACCAAACTGAAAATTTGATGAAGTGTGTACAAAGCCAAGACCTAATAAAAAGTCTCATGGAGCCGTATGCTAAATTGAACAGGAAGTCGGCCATTCTAAATTTATCAGAATCCGAAATCCTTTTATTGTCATTGTACAGTGTGCAACAAGATTAGGGAGCTCCCCTCTCCAGTGCAATACAACAATAATTTAATCAAATATATAAATTAGATAAATAAGAGAATAAATATTGTGATGGAAAATAGTATGAAATTGGAGAAATACAACACAATACGTCGCTGTTCAGCAAGGTAAGGGTGGTCGTGTGTGTGTGCATGTGTGTGAGAGTTCAGAATGGTGATGGCTCTCGGAAAGAAAATGTTTTTCAGTCTATTAGTCTTTGATTTGATGCACCTGTAGTGCCTGCCAACAAATTTACTTCAAACATTGACGAGGCTTTGAAAACAAAAGCTGCTCTAACTTTAACTACAAGCAAATTCCTCTTGAAGATTCCTCACGTTATTTCTCGGAAATATTTCACATTTCCAACGTGCCAGTACCCCAACGTTGTCCGGGTGGCGAGGGCTCTTTATAGCTGCTCGCAGCTCTAGTTTTTAATTAATTTTTTTAAATCAATGGTGATGACAGTGAAATATGTCTTGTCTGGTATCATGATAGCTGGAGGATATTTTGTCATGATATTTTAGTCAGGCCTGATAACAGTGATGTATGCTGATTTAAGGCTACTTTTATTTTGAAATGCCGTATCACATTTTGGTGGGACCGCATTTGATGGACAACTGGGGTTGTCTAGTGTCCCCCAAAATGGTTCTGATATCACGATAGCTCGAGGGTATTTTGAAATGATTATTTTAAAATCAGTGTTGATGACAATGAAATGTGCATATTTCAGGTGGGTTTTTTTTTTATTGTGAAATTACACATCAGATTTTGATGGGACCATTTTTGATGAACAGCTGGGGTCGTCTAGTGTCCAACAAAACTAGTCTGGTATTACGACAGCTCCAGCTCTTTTATTTTAAAATGCCTCCTTACATTTTGATGGGACTACTTTTGGTGGAAAGCTGTGTTGTCTTGTGTCCTCCAAACCTGGTTTGGTATTACCATAGCTAGAGGATATTTTTTAATGAAATTTTAAAGTCAGGCATGATGACAGTGAAATGTGCAGATTTCAGGCAACTTTTAGTTTGAAATTACAAATTAGATTTCGATGGGACCACTTTTTATGGACAGCTGGGGTAGTCTCGTGTCCCACAAAACTGGTCTGGTATCACGATAGCTCGAGCTATTTTTTTTTTAACTCAGTGGTGATGACCGTGAAATAAGCGAATTTCAGGCTACTTTTATTTTGAAGTGCCACATCACATTTTGATGTGACCACTTTTGGTGGACAGCTGGTGTGGTCTAGTATCCCCAATCCTGGTTTGGTATCACGATAGTTTGAGGATATTTTTTAAAGATTTTTCTTTTAAATCAGTGTTGATCACAGTGCATATTTCAGGTGATTTTTTTATTTTTAAATGCCACATCAAATTTTGAAGTGACCACTTTTTGTGGACAACTGGGGTGGTCTGGTGTCCCGCAGAACTTGTCTGGTATCACGATAGCTTGAGGATTTTGTAATGATTTTAATTTTTTTAATCATTGGTGACGACAGACAAATAAGCAAATTTTCACGCTTTTATTTTTAAATATCCCATCAGATTTTGATGGGACCACATTTGTTTTTACGGTTCCGTCACCACGCGAGTGGCTACCTGCTAAAGCAGCACGGCTCACTATTTGAGCCTTTTTCGCGTGTTTTTTCCTTTACCCAGTTTTATTTATTTTACCTCATCGCAGCAATGGACATCCAAATTGCGGTGGTTTTATTGCTGCTGGGGGCTGTTTTTTGCGTGATCGTGTCCGGAGATGTCACTGGGAGCTACGGATCAATCGTTTACACAAGAGATCAGCTGTTAGCACTTCGTGCTAACCCCGTGCCGACTCCCGGAGCGAGACCCGATATCCCCCACGAGTTGAGGAGGAAGAGACGGGGGATGTCGCGCGGGGGCGAAACGCCAGGCAAAGAGGAGGCGTGACCACCCCGTCCTCCTGTCCGTTTTTATGGGAAATGTTAGATACCTTCCCAAGAAAATGGACGCGGCACGAGAGGAACTTCCAATGAGCTAGCTTGCTGATGTTCACGGATTCATGGCTAACAGACCTAACGCCGGACACCGTCGTGGAATTTGACGGCTTCCAAATACTACTTGCGGACAGGACACTGGAAAGCGGTAAGAGGAAAGAGGAGGGCTGGCTGTGTTTGTTAATGATAGATAGTGTAACCCTAGGCACATCACAGCTAAGGAGCAACTTTCCAGTCGGGACAATGAGCTGCTAGCTGTTAGCATGCGTCCATACTTGACAAGCATCGCGAGTTAACAAGGACGTGCACGTAACAGGTGCGTGAGTAAACTGCTTAAAACTTTGATCGTCATTCAGCTGACCTACAAATTGAGACGCTACAGTCAGTTTGACGTTTTTGTTTGCTTGATTGTGGATTGACATGGAGGAACAAGACAGTGGAAAGCGGACATTAAAAATGACGGAGAAAAGCTGTAGAAGATCACAAGCCTAAACGGATGCAGGCACGCAGGTGCAAATTTGCTCAATTGACCTCCATGCAACGTCAAATTGAACAATTGATGGAGGATGATGCAAATGTTGACGCTGTAAAAAACTGAGCTTCGTGTTTGCTTTAGCGGCATGGAGCAAGAATTTGTGGACCTCAATTCCGGTGTGCAAAATTTAAAGACTGAAGAGGATTTTGCCGATGACCAAAATAACTGGTTTGATCCAAAAAATGTAATTAATGGAAATGTGAGCAATGGAAGAAGGACGTTTTGAAACGTGCAGAGGAAGGATGCAATAAACAAATATCACCTGATGATAGTAGATCTGCATCAACTAACTACACCCATAGAAGTAGAAGTAAAGAATCTAACAGACAGAAGCTCACTTCTGTCAACGTCTTCAATTAAATTAAAGGCTCAAATGGAACGAGCATGTTTAAAGGCAAAGGCTGCTGATTTACAACAAAGGTTGGCACTTGAGCAAGAAGAAGCTGCAATTAAGGCAAAGAAGCAAATGCATGCAATGCAAACGGCACTCCCTGAGTCTGATGCTAAATTGGATGTCTTGAGAAGATATGAAAATACCCAGGAGGATGGTATCCACATTCCTGATGAGTGTGTTACAATTTAAACAAGGAAAAACATTCAATTACCATCACAGCCTATCAGAGCAACAAGCAGTGTTGACCTGAAATGCTCCCACTTCGACTATTCCAATGGCTAGATTTCCACATCAGACAGAAAGTAGAGAACAACAGGGACATGTGCTTGATGGCCTTTGCCAAGCAATCTCACAGCAAGCCAGTGTCGCAGAATACTTAGCAAAGAGTCAAAAAGCATCGCTACTTCCCGAACTTTCCATTCCTACGTTTAAAGGCGACCCTCTGCATTATAAAACCTGTATAGGTGCCATTGAACATGGGATTGAAGGCCGTACAAGTGATAACCGTGATCATCTTCAATTTTAGCTGCAGTATACTAGTGAACAACCACATGAGTTGGTGAAGAGCTGCATCCATATGGAACCTCTGACAGGATATACCAAAGCAAAACAAATCTTGAAGGAGTTTTATGGTGATGACTTCATGATAGCAGAAGCATATTTAAAGGAAGCCATGGATTGGCCAACAATCAAGTCTGAAGATGGTGTTGCACTTCAGTCTTTCACATTATTCCTTATGGGCTGTTTGAACATAATGGCAGATGTTAATTACATGGAGGACTTGGACAACATGGCTAATATAAAGGCATTGGCAAACAAACTTCCATACAGACTTATAGAATCTTGGAGAAAATTTGCCTGCAATCTCCAAGAAAGAACAAATAGAAGAGTGAAGTTTAAGGATTTTGTTGACTTTGTTGACAAGCACGAAAGATTCTATAAAACAGAAAACAAAATCACAACACACAGAAACACCAAAATCAAAGAAAGTCTTCACAACAGTCATTGTGCCCGCCAAGATGGAAAACAACAAAACCACCACGCCAAAGGCAGAACCTGTTTCAGTGGATGCTATTGCCAAACCATGTGCTAATTGTAATGGAGAGCAACAGTCTCACAATTTGTAAGGAATTTAGGAGAAAGCATCACAAGGATAAGATTGACTTCTTGAGGAGCAAGGGTCTGTGTTTTGCATGTTTGATGCACGGTCGCATTAGCAGTTGCTGGAAACAAAAGCTTCAATGTCAAGAATGCTCTAGACTGCATCCTACAGCACTACACATTGTCCATAAACTTCTGCAAAGAAACAGCCTAAGACGATTGTGAATAGCAGTACCTATTAAGCGCCCTCGTACAAACAACAGAAACCTGGGGTGTCACTGGGGCCTGTAAATAGGACTGCATCCTTTCAATAATTCCGGGATGGGTCAAGGCACAAAAAGGAACCAAGACAGTGACGACTTACTGTCCGGTTTAAAAATGCCCTGACGCCTTTTTTTAGACTGAAATAACTTACTAAAGTTTTCGTTTTGTGCCATTCAGAATGGGAGAGGGAGCCAGGAGGCGAAACAGCCGTCTTGCCAGTTCAATCCCGCACACCCTCTGACTCTCACCCTCCGTTCTGCCTTTTTATTGAAACTAACTCATCAATAACTAATCACCAGAAGACAGAAAAGCATCAACAACTAATCACCAAGAGACAGAAAACATCAATAACTCACGGTATAAAGGTCAGTTTAACTAAAGCATCAATAACTAATCACCAGGGACTCCAGCAGGCAGAAAATCATAACCCAAGGTCAGTTTAACTAAACACATCTTCAGGATACGGTGTCTGTGTGTGTGTGTGTTAAAATAACAAGTAAGTGTCTCTGTGTGTGTTAAACATTAATGAGTGTATAAAAACATGATTATGAATACACAAACTGATTACCTATCCTCAGCCCATCTTACATTTCCCCCCTGTTGTGGATTTAAAAATCATGTCCTTACGGCTTTAAGACAGATCATCATAATGAAATCATACAACAGTGTGATCATCAGTGGAGGAGCGAAAACCTCACATTAGGGAAAAATTCCCCTCCTCCCTTCCGGCGTAGAATGAGATCCTCATAATTTGATGACCATCAGGGAATAAAACTTGTCCCTGGGGTGACTTGGTGGAGGCCCTTGCCTCGTTGTAGGAGAGGACAGCCGTCCTTACCTCCCGGATCTTCGTGTATGGTGTGTGTGTGTGTGCACGTGTGTGGACAGGGGCAAGAAGTCCATGTGTTTTTACGTTTTAGTGTCCAGTTTGAGTTCGTCATTCTCAACATTAATCAGGTTGTAACGGTACATTTGGGCAACAAACCTACGATTAACCATCATCTTTGTCATAAAAATAATGCAACATGAACAGACTAAACATAACAAAATGAAAACTATAATTATCCCTATATATTGTTTTTTTAAATTCTTCATAGTGGTCATAACATCAATAATTGTTTCATTTTTATTAAAAATTTAAATGCAGTAATGTACTCCAATCAAGGCTGATATTCCTTTGTTATGTACGTCATTAATTTCCAAACAATATCTAATCTTTTTGTTCTGTGGCTTCAACATATTTATCATCTCATCAATATTAGCACCACAGAGTACTGAGTTTCGAGATCCTCACAATAGTCGTTCTCAAAATGATATATTTTTTTATCAATTTAGCTTTGTTAAGGTAAGATATTTTATTGACAATCTAACATTAATATGCAAAGAACATGTACATTAGTACGAAATGTAAAAAAAAATTGTGGTGGGGGGGGTGCGAATTGTTTTCTTCTTGGTAGGGGGGGCATGACAGGAAATAATTGAGAACCACTGGTCTAGTCACACACCAGCTCGGGTTCATTCCCTACCAGAGAAATGACATTCCATGTCCCCAGAGCTAGGCGCTTTATGTTGCCGGGGATTGGACTGCCTTTGACTGCCTCCTAGCTCAAAGGAAACCCAAATTCTTTGGTCCCGCCCACTGGTAGTGAGCCGAAGCCCTTGTATTAAATAATAAATAAATACATAAAATAAAAAAATTAATAAATTTAAAAAACGGACCGATCCACTGCTTGGGTTAGTTTGACCCACCTTGAGATCCGTTCCCACTCAGTGACAGTGTCTACAAGCCACTGCCACCAGGCCAGTGAACCGACGTCCAGGCAGTGACAAAAAACGTGATCAAATTACATTGCTCATCATAAGGTGTTTGTGAGACGCTCTTTGTATGTTTCCTCAATTAAGACCTGTTTTCCATTGGTGTATTTGAAAAAAGTGGTGAACCTGTTAAATTCACTACAAAACGTTAAGAAGATGAAAGTAATGTTTGAAGGAATATTATTTTTCTATCGACATGCCGGCGGGCGGGCACAGATAGAGAGTGATAAAGCAGCACCACCCGCGCGGGGCGTGCTGACGAAAAGGCAAGCGCTCCTCCTCTCATCGCGTCCTTATTAAGACAGAAAAAAGACGCTGTTGAATTTGACCTATTCGCAGTTCGAGCAGGTGCTTAACGCTGGAGAATATCACCACTTCGAAGTTTGAACTGCTGTTGAAACGGAGAGGTAAGTGTTTTTCGTTTGTTTTTATTCAAAACATGCCTCGAGTGCATTTGTTCATGGTTAGAGATAGTTGTGTGGAAAACACTATACAAAGTAGCACCATGGATGTGGGCCTACAACACTGGCCTAGCAAACATGTGCTCCTACATCGACATAATTGACGAGCTCCAGTTAAGCATTGAATAATTATAAAACGTCATGGTGCTTTTACTCATTTAAAGAACTAAACCGACGCGTATTTTCATCCGGTGGTCAGGTTTGCATTGAATGTGAGCACGAGGGACGCTAGCTTGTTGCGTTAGCTTTGCGGAGCTAACAGCTTGCACTTTTGTTATAGAACAACAGAATGCAAGTACCATGATAATTTCTGTCATTAATTTTTGTGTAAGACACGATGTTCACTGGTTAATTACATGATTCTTAAAGCAAAGGTTACTGTGAATGCAATTTTGGTAAGATTTTTGTAGTCACACTGCATAAATCTGTCTGTCTGTTGTTTAAACTTCAATATAAACTATTATGGTTGAAATCATTAATTGGGATGGAGGGATTGATATTTTTTTAATTTATAATTTATTTTTCTTACACTGATATTGTTAAAACTCTATTTAGCCTATAGTATTAATAATTCTCAACACAAAACTGTCTTTTTTCTTTATAGAATAAACAATGCCTTCCCTGAGATGCAGGAAGTCCCCAAAGCAGGATACTATTGAACATGCAGTCAAGGGTCTGGACAAGACTGCAGAGTTAGAAGCGAAGTATATAAACTCATTTAAAGGTATGATGTTAACGCTTTTGCTAAGATATATTATTGTTTTCTGATAACCAAGCTGACATCGTTTTTTAAGTGGTTATTTTACATTAAGAGTGTCTTGACCTTTTCTTTTGTCAGTTTCAAGTTATTTCAGTGAGCGTGAAACCTGATGGTAGGAGTTCTACCTAAATTAAGGCTGTACTTGATGACGCCCTCCGGCATTTTTATACCACAATAGACCAGTGAACAAGTCCGATATTGATAGTCTAGTGTAAAGCACGTTATACGTCACAGAGATCACGTGACGCGATCCAATATGACTGTGTATACAGTGTATGTCATTGTTATGAAACTAAATAATCTTAAAGTTTTTTTTTTACGTAACCAGGTGCCATTGACATTTGTACTTTCAGTCCTAATACATACTGGCTAATGCAATGCTGGAAAATGAATTTTGGCTGGTCTGTTCCTTTAAAATCATAAAGAAGGGCTCTGCTCTATCCCTCACAAGAAGCAATGTTTCAAACCACCCTACATTAGTATAGTGGCCCAAATGAATATGATGACTCCTTATTTGTGTGCTTAAAAATATGACGAAGCTATCTTGATTTCCCTGTTAACTAGGTCGAGGAGTATTTACCAAGGCCCCTTTCAGGAAAGACGACTTTATTCTTTATTATGGAGTACAGAGGAAAATTGATAGATTCTGATAAATCTCAACGCAGGAAGATGGATGGAAGAGGCACTGTCTTTTTGTTTGACTTCCGCCGGCAAGAAAAAACTTGGAGGTGAGGCAAAGATTGAGATGTTATCTTATTTTTGTTTTTATTTAAAAAAATAAACACATACTCATCCCATAAGTGTTAGGGGAAAAATCATTCTCTAAGCAAAAATGTATACCGTATTTTCGCACCCAAAAGACGCGCCGTGTCAAAGGGCGCAACACCTGTTGAGGCCGCTATTTCTGTCTTTGTAACATATACTGGACGCACCGCCTGACAAGACGATAGCACAGCTGCTGTTAGCATAGCATGAACTTGGCAGAGCTGCCCACACTGACACAGCCGATAGCA
The DNA here is from genome assembly GCF_059441095.1 of Idiotropiscis lumnitzeri. NCBI lineage: Eukaryota > Metazoa > Chordata > Actinopteri > Syngnathiformes > Syngnathidae > Idiotropiscis > Idiotropiscis lumnitzeri. The sequence goes on along the minus strand of NW_028283632.1, from coordinate 523,196 downwards.
GCCTACTATGCCCCAATAACATGAGCAATCACCCCATTGTTGCAGCAGACGCCAAGTCTCTATTGACAATAGCTGACAATGGCTCAGGCCAATATTAGGTGCATTGGCAATAGCCTACAAAGCAACGTCAGGGGAGGGACTTGGCTGCTCACCACACTCCTTAGAGTCACGGTTTCAAAAAAAAATAAAAAACTCATCATACAAGCAAACAATGAAACATAGAAATAAGATTAACACAAACATGTATCTCTCATGCCATCAATATACCCAAAAAAAATGAAAATAATACAAAAGCCACTCAGCCTTAGCTAATTCAAGCAATGCATTCTGGGAGCAGAGACCCACAATCCCATAGCTGTTTAGAGAGATTTGCATGGCTGTTTAAAGAGATGTGCTGTTATGCTTTGGACTTTTTGTCTGTTGTCTAAACCTGGGACGTTTCTTGCTTGCAATAACATAAATGATAAGACAGACTAAAACATTGTGGACAGCTGCCCTTTGTCCAGCTTTTTCCAACACCATCACCCAAACATTATAGTCAGATGGTGTATTTGTCACGGTCGATTGTAAGCATGGACAACTCACTCTTTGCCCAGCAGGGTGTGCTAACATGCACTTCCAACAGCTCGTTGATGACAAGGGCTGATGGACGTGAGTGGTACTTTGTCCATTTAATGGACGCATCGACTGACAGGGCGCTTTGTTTGCTTATGACTGCGAAAATACGGTAATTACTTTTATTCATGCGTTGAATCTGTACAAATGAAAATATAGACCATGAAGTCTCAAAGACAAGCTGTTAATAGGGTCTGATTCCAATAGAAATTTCTTGTATGATTTGATTTAGAAGATTTAAAAATTGTGGATTTCCTATTTTTATGTTTTGTGTACACAAGATTGTCTCAAAGATTAATTTCTGACATTGATTGAATAATTGTTTTTTTTTTTTTTTTAAATCTATTTTAAGTGTTGATGCCGCTCAAGAAGATGGCAGTCTGGGAAGACTGGTTAATGATGACCACATGCACCCCAACTGTAAAATGAAGAAGAAGACAACAGAGGACAGACCACACCTCTGTCTGTTTGCGCTCCGAGACATTGATGTTGGCGAAGAAATAACTTAAGACTATGGACCAGCTGGCCTTGGAGAACACAGGTTTGTAAGATGCATCTTTAAGTACAATAACAGAGCCCACTTGTGGTGTTCTGGTGATGTAGTTTCCAATTAGTTTGGCAATCTAATAAATGTATGTTGAGGTTTCTATGGAAGTTGAACATGCTGACTGACTGGGGGAGTTCTCCATTGTCCACTATCTGTAATTCAAATTTGTGGGTCTGAGTCAAAGTTTGGCTCTTCAGGAACAACGAACTGGTCAGGGAGTGACAGTATTACAAAGTTCTGCGTTACTCTTTTCTGGGCGGTGGCCCTGTTAGGCCATCATATGCCATATTGCAAATATCCCCATTGTGGGACTAATTAAGGACATCTTTATGTTGTGGTTTCCCTACCAGAACCAGCACCAACCCTGTATATTCATGATATAAAACACTGTTTCAATTTGATATTTAGCCTTTCTATACTGTAAAAATAGAAGACCCCAGGCTTTCCTGCGCCCCCTTGCCCAATTGGTGGTGTTCAGGAGACAACCTGGGACTGAAATATCAGTCACAACCAGTGTTGTTTTCGTCACTGATGACTATGACGAAAATACTTCGTTAACGCCCCTTTTTTAATGACGATGACAAGCTAAACGAGGTTCTTTTATGACGAAAACATGACGTGATGTACATGAATTTTTTTCGTTGACGAGACAAAATTGTTAGCATGTGGTTCATAAATTATTTTATGTTGCTTTTAGTGAAATAAAGCCACAACAGTTGCCCAACAAAATGTTTTGCTTCTCTGCTTATTTTGGAGCAGTGAGCATTGATTCCACTGTTGCCACTTTTTTCTGTTTGTAATGAAGAATCCTTTGTAGTCCATCCAAAAGTCTTTGTTATTGGGTGGAAACCTTGAATGCCTTGTTTTAACTCAAATGGACTTAAACCCATCCATCCATCCATCCGTTATCTGTACCGCTTCTCCTCACTAGGGTCGCGGGGGGTGTTGGAGCCGATCCCAGCTGTCTTCGGCAGTAGGCGAGGTACACCCTTGAATTGGTGTCCAGCCAATCGCAGGGCATACATAGACGAACAACCATCCACGCTCACACTCATGCCTAGGGGCAATTAGAGTGTCCAAGCAACTTGCCATGCATGTTTTAAGAATATGGGAGGAAACCGAATTACCCAGAGGAAACCCACGCAGGAAGGCCGGAGCCAGAATCGTACCTACGACCTCAATATTGTGAGGCCATCCTGCTAACCAGTTGGGCCACCGTGCCGCTTGGACTAAAACCTTTGTGAATAAATTGACGAAAACTAGGGTAAAACTTTTTTTGCGTTTCCGTCGATTAAAACTGGACTAAAACCCTTTTTTTAGTTTTCGTTGACTAAAACTGGACTAAAACTATAACGAATTGGGATGACTAAATGTGATGTAAACAAATCAGCACTTTGTCCAAATGACTTGGACAAAATCTAAAATGCCTGCCAAAAACAACACTGGTCACAACACGCGTCTACAGAAGATTAATTGGCATGGGCGAAATTAATTAGTTTTATTTCATTCATGAGCTTATGTTTTGTTTTGGGTGGCTAAGGCTTAAAATGTGTAAAAATCTTATCCAACCTCAAATATAATTAATTCAATAAATTTATGATGCTACTAAAACATCGAAGCAGCCTCCTCCAGGCTTTACAGACTCAGAAATGGAGGTATGCGTATCGTGTACTCATCCTGTCGTGTCTCGAGATGTTAAAATTGCAGTTAGATAGACGTGTGCTGATTAGACAAGACTTCTAATATATCTGGTGTCACAGGATATTTGTCAGTGAATGTGTATGTCTGGTTTGAGGCTCACTCAGCTTTTTCTTGTGTTGTGGGGTCCAGTTGAGTTGAATTGCGTGTCAGGTATGTTGGCCATCTGACACCCAACTGTCAGGTTTGTGTTTGTGGGGACCCCGTAGAGCCATTTTTATTGTTGACATAAATCATAGCTAATCATCTTTTCCTTCATTATCATATGAAATACAGTTAGGAGTTGTATGTGCCTTTACTATGTTATAATCTTAGAACCTACCAGCCACTACAGGTGTCCGACAAGAAGACTTTTGGCTGTCCTGTGCTCCATTGCGCCCCTGGTGGCGTTCAAAAGACAACCTGTGACTGAAATATCAGTCACAACATATCTCTACTGAAGATTAATTGTCATGCGCTAAAGTAATTGGTTTTGTTTCATTCGTGAACTTGTTAGTTTTTGTTTTGGGTGGCCAAAGCCTAAAATGTGTAAAATTCTGATCCATTTTCTTTTTTTAATTCATTAAATTAATATTCAACTTGTTCATTAGGATGGAGGACAACCGACAATGACTGAATCGGCTGAGGTTGATGCCACCAGAACATCGAAGCAGCCTTCTCAAGTTTTGACAGACTCTGAAAAGGAGGTATGCGTATCATGTGGTCATCCTGTCGTGTCTTGAGATGTTAAAATTACAGTTAGATAGACCTGTGCTGGTTGGACAAGTTTTCTAATATATCTGGACATAAATCGTAGCTAATAATATTTTCCCTCATCATCATATGATATACAGTTATGCCTAGTATATGTCTTTACTATGTTACAATCTAAGAACCTACCAGCCACTACAGTTCTCTCATTGGGAGACTTAAGCTTTCGTCAGGTTGTCGACTGCTGCATTGCCCTCTTATTGGCTTTAAGTACACAACCTGTAACTGAATTATCTGTCAGAACAGAACCTATGTGTCTACAGCAGGTGATTTGGCATGTGGATTCTTCAGATTTTTAGAAAATAGGTAAAATTGTGATCAAAAGTTTAAAATGTCTAAAATTCTGGTATAGTTTGCAATAGTATATCTATTAAATCATTTCAAAACTTCTTAACAAGGATGGAGAACATTGGCTGTGACCGAATTGGTTGAGGTTTAGATTACCAGGACCATTGAGCAGCCTCCTCGGGATCTACAAATTTAGGAATGAAGATATGGATCCCATGTTACAATCCTGTTATGGCCCGAGGTTTTGAAGTTGCAGTTACATATTGGGCTGGGCGATATGGCTGATAAGTACATAGCGATATAAGTATTTCATATGGGTCCATCGATACACATTGAATTCTTTTTTTATATTATTTTATTTATTATCGTTTTTATTTTCCAATATTTTCACTGCCCTGTTAAAAAAACATTTAATGTAGTTTTCCTCCCGGGAGCTTTTTGTTACGGTCAATTAATTTTGTTATTACATTATTTTGTCATATCATTCATCAATATTTTAGTTTTTTTTTTTTTTCAAATAGAATTAAGACCTTTTTCTGTGCAGATTCCTCTGGGGATTAAGTATTTAATGGGTTCTCAATTTTCTCTTGGACTCTGATGCAACCCAGTCTCCTCCCTTGGACAAAAAATATGGGCTGAATCTTCCTTGGAATAACGACACAGATTCTGACGAATCATTGTCAAATCCTGCCCCTGAACTTTGCGCCTCAGACCCAGACCATATTACTATCCCAAGGCTCAGGAGGACCAAAAGTATACAGGTAAACAACCCATATAGATTTCAGGGAATCTTACAAGCAAATTGCATATATTTTATTGGTCTCCTGCCTTCTATCCTTTATATTTCGTTGTTGTTGTTTTTTAGATTAAAAAAACAGGCTGACTTTGGAATGGATAAGCATTATTACTCCAACTCAGATGACAGTGGAGATGAATATATTCCGGATACAAGTGAGGCCTCTGATTCAGACGGAAGTGAATCTTTGAAAATTGTGGACCCTCTCTTGAAGTCTAAGAATGCCTTCAGAGATTTTTCTCCCACACCACGAATCTCAAAAGCCACCTCAACGCAGGTTGTTAATCAAGGGCGTTCACCCGTTCGGAGGAGTAGCAGCACTGGTGTGATTCTTGAATTCTATGGCTCTTCAAATATTTGTGCAGTTTAACACAAATCATCCAAAATAGAATTCAAGCACATCTGTGACAGAAATTCAAATTCAGAAGTCAAAGAGAGAGAACAAAAAAAAAAATCTAATGCTGCGCTTCTTCCGAAGACATATACTGTAAACATTAAATGTATGTTAGGACAATCTTGAAAAAAGTATTAGAACACCCTTTACTTTTATTTCTTGTTAATTTTATTAACCAAAATATGTCCATTTTTATTACAGATTAATGAATACAAAATTAAAACTCTAATCAGCTACTTTTTAATCGTTATATTTGTATAAACAAATGTTATACATCTGTGTGTTAACTTATACAAGAAATGACGGAAAAGCAAGGGTGGTTTAGTATTTTTTTATCGTATATAGTCTGTATAATATCTTTAACCTATGCTGATGCTGTTTAATACTGATTTAAATAATAATAATAATGTCATAATCTGTTGGTTTTACATGAACAAAACCTTTCAAGCACTTTTTAAAATTCTAAATACTACCTCTTGTCAGTAAGTTGGTTCACAGCACTGCCTTGGAGTGAAAGTGTGTAGTGCTGAGACAGTCGGTATGTGCTGAGTCGTCTGACGTTTGTGTGACTGGTACCCAGGAAGGTAGCAAAACCAGGCAGTGTGTATGTCGTACCCAGGAAGGCAGAGAAACCAAGCAATATGTATGTGGTACCCACGAAGGCAGAGAAACTAAGCAGTGTGTATGTGGTACCCGGGAAGGTAGCAAAACCAGGGAGTGTGCATAGATACAGACCCCAAAAGTGATTAAAACCAAATAAAGTCCCCAGAAGATCATCTGTAGTCAGGTGAAGGACCCTGTACTTTGTTCAACTCATTTACTCCCTTAGACGTACAAAGACGTCTTTTAATGCAATGGCGCCCTCTACCAAAGACGTATAAGTACGTTTCCTGTCTTTTTTACGTCATAGTGTACATAAGGGTCTGATGCAACCTCTGACTGAGAATCAGCCTTGTCCGCATTGTGAATCATGTAAAAATCACCCAGCAGGGGGCAGAGGTGCAAAAGATCCGCCTTGAATCTGCGCCAGAGGTACAAATGGGGGGCGGGATCCTGGGGTAGACTTATAAGTGTGGAGAGCAGCGTGGGTAGCAGCAGCATCGGCAGCACTAGCAGCAGTCGCATTAGTAGCGTTAGCAATGAAATCCTCCAAGCAAATGACGATCGAGGAATGCGTTTTTGTAAAAAAAAGCTTCCTAAAAGCATCAAGGCGATGGAGACGCTTTGGTTGAGAGGATGACGCTTCGTCGTCGTCACAACAAACAGGCGTCTAAAGAGGGTGCGCGTGCCTTGCGGCCTGCATCGCCTGCCTTCGGACAATAGCCAAAGCAGCTGAGAGTCCTCACCAGATCCCCCCGAACGAGGAGGTAAGCGCTCGCAAGTTACCATTGAACATGAATTGGTTTTACCCCTCATGCTTTTATTGTACATATCATGCATCTTGCGGGCAGAAAATGTCGCATAAATGTGCAGTTAGACGCGAGCGTATCTCCTCCCCGACGAGGAAACAACAATACTGAATGGTGTGGTAATCATGCATACTTTCTAAAATTCACAGATTGTGCATCCCGCGGCAAGAAAGTTCCTCCTCGTCTTGTTGGTGTAAAGAAAGGTAAATTATAATATGAAACTTCACACGCCAGCAATAAAATGCAGCAATAAATATATATTTCCAATTGTTTATATTTCTGTAATTTACAGGTTGTGCATCAGGAAGCAGTGGTTCCGGATGGCGTCACACTGGATGGCAACCGAGGAAAATCGACTTTACAGCAACCCCTGGACCACTGAATGCCGCTGCCCATTTGGAGTCTGAGGAGCCAGCTGATTTCCTGCAGCTGTTTCTCACGGATGAGCTTCTGCAGCACATCGCGGATGCCAGCAATCACTTCCCAGACAATTATTTTCACACAAACCCCAGTGGACAAACACAAGCTCGCCTATTTTCCACGGACCAGCAAAGCCAGACCACAACGAAAGTGTCGGGTCTGTTTGCGCAAAGGCAAACGGAGTGAAACAAGAATGTGGTGTGAACTATGTTGTGTGCCCTTGCATCAAGGCAACTGTTTTATTTTATATCACACAAAAAAAAAGTATGTATGACACTGATGTATTTCATTTTTGTACATAGTTCAACAGTTCAGTCGTTTAGTGTTATGTGCAAATAAATTTATTTTATCAAAAACATATTTTTTGTGCTTTTTTTTGTTATTTTATAGAAGGCATGCATTATTTAGATGTTAGAGGTGTCATAAAAGCCATAAATAATAGTGTCAAAGTTCAAATTATGGTCAAAATGCATCAGTTTACAAAAAGCTCATTTTCTCAGTTTTTTCCCCAGGGATTGGAGTTTTCATGAAATTTAGCTATTTTCAAATGCCGATTGTTCAAGAATGGAAAAAGATAGGAACAAACATTTTTTTTCTGTTGAAAGAAGAGAGTCTCATCTTTCTTCGGGTGTGCTCCATGTCTATATAGCATTAGAATACAATATTCTGTGGGCCTTGCAATATTAGTCAAAACCCAGGAAAACTCTGGGATTGAGTGGGTTGCTCCAGTGAAAATGGCTGGTATTTAATGAGTTAAGACTGGTTAGGACATCCGGCTCGCAGTCCCAAGGTGCAGGGTTCGATCCCGGGACCCAGCTTTCCTGTGTGGAGGTTGCATTTGTGAGTGAGTTTGAGCGCAGATGGTTGTTCGTCTTTGCGTGCCCTGCGATTGGCTGGCAACCACTTCAGGGTGTGCCCCGCCTACTGCCCGTTGACAGCTGGGTAGGCTCCAGCACGCTATCCTTGTGAGAATAAGCGGATTGGATATTACATGTATGTGTTTATGCCCTAGGCCAGGCGAGGGCAAACTACGGCCCGGGGGCCACATGCGGCCCGTTAAAAGTTTTAATCCGGGCCGCCGAACTTGAAAAAAATTTAATGAATAAACCTTGTTAATGTTTTATTTTCTAAACACTGTGGTTTTCAAAGACAAATATTATTGTTGGAATGCTTTTATTCACTTTCATATAAAATTAAATGTATTTTTTTTCTCAGATGAGGTGAGGTTTCCAAAACACTCCATCCATCTGCTCCTGGTCCGGCCCCTCTGTCATATTTTAGAACCCATTGTGGTCCTCCAATCAAAAAGTTTGCCCGCCCCTGCCCTAGGCTTTGTGTCTTTGCTTGGTTGACTGTGTAATGAGTGTATGAATGCATTTCTTTCTACCAGACACCTTGGACTTCCCATGGCAGATTAATAATCTATTTTATCTATCCATCAGGGTCACGAATGTCATTTGATGAGTAGAGAATTTAGAGTCTCCAATTAACCTAATATACATGGATTTGCGCATGGAAACCTGAGAAAAAGCCCTTAGTCCTACTTTTCCATCTGAACCACTTTATCCTCACGAGGGTCACAGCCGTGACATCCCAGCTGACTTCAGAAAGTAAGTGGGCGACGACTCATGATCTCTTGGTTGAATAATATTGTTAGGGGCTCAAAATGGCCCTCTACAATAAAATGGCAGAAGAATATTACATACTCTCTGGCAGAAGAATATTGCGTTTTTTTGTTTTGTCCAATTAACTTAAATAAAACTTGGGAAAATTTAATGATTACATGTAAACCAGCTGGTCTTCCCCATACCAAGCCCTGGCTAAAACTGACTGAAAAATGCATGATGTGTGCCTTTTAAACTCCTCGGCCCATCCACTATGCCAGGGATGGGCAAACTTTTTGATTGGGAGGGGGGGGGGGCACAATGAGTCCTAAAATACATTTAATTTTAAACGAAAGTGAACAAAAGCATTACAACAATATATATGTCTTTGAAAAACCACAGTATTTAGAAAATAAACCATTAACAAGGCTTATTCATTTAATTTTTTTCAAGTTTGGGGGGCTGGATTGAAACGTTTAACGGGCCACAAGTGGCCCCCGGGCCGTAGTTTGCCCAAGTGCCCTAAGCCAATTGATTCTAAAAAATAACAGTTTTCTTCATCAAAACAACATTTTATGATCAACATAAATGTTAGTGAGTACATAAAGGTATACTCATTCGATCTATCATAACCCCATGCACTTAGACTGTACAAAAAAAAGAAAATTTTTATTTTAAAACCTAGTATTTCGCCATGACGTCACACGCTAGCGTCAAGTGCTTGGCGCTAAAAACCCGGAAGTAACAGCGGCGCTCGGTTTGAAAGTGGAGAGTTGTGCATGGTAGGCGAGTTCGGGAGAAATGTTTGTTGAACACGAGGACTGTGGCGTAGAAGATGGTTTAACAGCGATCTAGTGCGCACCCAACCGTGATGGCTGACCAACGAAATAAATGTGGACCGACGGAGTGGACTGACAGGACGTGGAAAACAGGTGTGTGGCATGTGTGCGTGTGCACGAATGTGGTAGCGCGTTCACTATGGTGGCAGCGATCGCAAAGCAGCAGCACCACTCCTTGACAAAAGTATTGTACTTTCTCTGATGTTTTGGGTTTGCTCTGCTTTGGGGTTTGTAGTTCTGGCCACGCAAAAGTAACAAAGCAAGTTCTTGGATGTCTGCTTTTTTCTTGAACTGTTAATTGGTTAACATCGTGGCTCTTATTTTTATCTAATGTATGGAGTTTGGTGGCTATCTATATGCACAACTATATTAGTTGCACTTGAAATTGCATACAGAAAATTAGTATAAATAGGTTACGCTATAAAGTATAACAATATTAACAATCGTTATTGTTGTTACTGTTTATTTATTTTATTTTGCAATAACTGTGCTCCAAGCTTAGCTGTTGTGCCAGCTGCCAAGTAAAAATATGTAATCTCACTCAATAATAGGAATAAATACTTAACTAACATCTCAATTTTTCGGGTTGGGCTGTGGGGGAGGGGAGGGTGGCTGCCTGACATAAAGCAGACTGTCCTGCACATGCGCAGACCAGCCGAGTGTGTGAAGTGTGCGTAAGTGCAGTACCGGGACCGACCACTAGACAGCGATCCTGAGTAATTTTTCCGCACACACATTTCTAGCACACTCGTCTTGTTTTTGTGACCTTCCTGGGAAGCCCTGAAACTTTGACAGGACCTCCCCCTGAGCTTCTTATCACTGAATTCAATGCTCTTTTTTGTGGGGCCCAGATTTTTGGTCCCCACAAAAATTTTGGTCCCCTACAGTGGGTGTGCTGTCCGATGTTGGTCCCCAACATGTAGCTTATACAAACACACACACACACCCCTACTTGTTTTTGTGACATTGTTGGGCCACCTGAGCAAAACTCACATTGTGGGAACCACCCTTTCTAGTGGTTGTACAGCTCTGAAAAAAATCAGGCAGTGTCCAGGAATTTAGTTAAACACAAAAACCACTTCAAATTACCAATTAATGACCTGGAGGTCAAATGAGTGACTCAAGTGCATGTAATTCAGTCACTGTAGCCCAAAGATTCTCTGGGCCAGTGGATGAACCATTATTCGTCTTGGACAGCATTGAAGCAGGCCGTAGCCTGGTTTCTAAAGCTGAAAGACTTACTGACAGAGTAAAGGAAAATAGAAAGGAGTTAATCACATTAGGTGAAGAAGGCAAGATGAATTTATTCAAGAGAACTGTCAAAGGAAAGTATTTGACCTGCGACGACTTGGATAAAGCAGAAAGAGAACTTGTGAAATACTGTCAAAGGCGAAGTTTCAAAAAAGATTTAGCCATATTTGAAAAACAAAAAAGGGTGAAGAAAAGTAGCCCACTTTACAAGTTCAATATAGTACTTCAAGATGGTGTCATGAGGGTTGGTGGACAGTTGAGCCACGCAGCCATGCCTGAAACAGCAAAACAGCAAGCCATCTTGCCAAGGATTCACATAACACAAAGCTAGTCCTGAGATACATTCATGAGATTACAGCTCACGCTGGAAGGAACCACATGATGGCTAATCTGCATCAACAGTTTTGGATACCTCGAGCTGCTAGAGTCATCAGAAGAGTGCTACCTGACGATCCGCCTTTCAAGAGAATTGGCGTTGATTATTTTGGTCCATTCTAAGTAAGTAGGGTTAGAGGACAAGTAAAGAGATACGGCGTGATTTTTACATGTCTCGCTGTACGAGCCGTACATCTGGAAATTGCATCTTCACGTGACACAGATGCTTGTCTCAACGCAATCCGAAGATTTCTTGTCAGAAGAGGACAAGTGAGAGAGATGTATTCTGATAACGGAACCAACTTTAGATCAGCTGACAGTGAAATGAAGAAATCAATCAAAGAATGGAACACTAAGTAAATCGAGAAACACTTGCTGCAAAAAGGTATTCAGTGGCATAGCAATCCCCCAGCAGGTTCCCACCACGGAGGAAGCTGTGAGCGACTTATTTGGTCTGTGAGAAAAATCCTGAATGTCACTGTAAAAGAACAAATTTCGGGTGAAGAAAGTCAATATACCTTGCTTGGTGAGGCTGAAGCAGTTATAAACAGCAGGCCTATCACAAGGACATCTTCCGACCTCAACGACTTGGAAGCACTCACACCCAACACTCTGTTGTGGCTGAAGGTCAAACCTGAGTTACCTCCTGGAGTCTTCTGTAAAGACGACCAATACGCCCCAATACGTACCTCTGGGAATGAGCTGGTCAGCTCTTTAAAGAGTATTATGTAAGTTGAAATACATTAATCCATTTTTCTTTTTTGGACCATCTTTAACTGTGTAGTGTGTAATGTCTAAAATACAAAATGATCTGATTTTAGGGTGCAGTTGACGACTGTGGCACAGGTCCTCGCTCTACAAGTGCTAATAGTCTTCGGCAAAGAGAAAAATCTGCCATAAGGTACAGAAAACATTGGCATCAGAGTAAATGGATGCATGTTTTTGCAATGTGCGAGGAAACTGGCGAACTCAGAGAAAACTACGCAGGCTTGGGAGAACATGCAAACTCTACACAGGAAGGCCGGAGCCGGAATCGATCCCACAACCTCTGCATTGTGAGACCATCGTGCTCACAAGTCGCCCACCGTGGCGGCCGTCCATTATGAATGCCATCCCACCATCCATTATCTGTACGGCTTCTCCTCACAAGGGTTGCGGGGGGTGCTGGAGCCTATCCCAGCTATCTTGGGGCAGTAGGTGGGGTACACCCTAAACTGGTTGCCAGCCAATCGCAGGTCACACAAAGACAAACAACCATCCGCGCTCACACTCACACCAATTTAGGGTGTCCAAACAACCTGCCATGCATGTGTTTGGAATGTGGGAGGAAACCGGAGAACCCACGCAGGCGTGTGGGAAACATGCAAACTCCAAACAGGAAAGCCGGAATCAATCCCGCGACCTCTGCATTGTGAGACCATCGTGCTAACAAGTCGCCCACCATGCATCCCTGCTAAATAAATGATTAATTTTTACATTTTAGTATTTGTAAGCGATCTTGTGTTCATGACAGCATTTTCAACAGTGTGGGTGTTTGTATGAAAGCATTTCACTCGTGTATGGGCATGAGCATGTTTCAGTTGTATTTATGAATAACAATAATTTCACAATTGTGCCTGAGCGCCTTTCACTGGTGTGTATGAGAATGTTTCACCTATGTGTATGAGCGCATTTGACGAGTGTATGAGCAACAACTATTTCACTAGTGTGTATGAGAGCGTTTCACTCGTATGTATGATAGCGTTTCATAAGTATGCATGAGCAACAACAATTTCACTGGTGTGTAAGAGTGCATTTCAGAAGTGTGAAGCGATTCCTGACTTTTGTCCCCAACGGCACCTCATACTCCCCATCTCCCGCTCACTTCTCCTGACCCCATGAGCCATCCCCGTTGCTACTACATGGAGATTTGATGTGTTTTTTTGTTTTTTTTGTTATTAGCTTCTTCAACATCTCTTCTGATTCTCATCTCTTCTCTGGCGCTCGTCTCCGCCTGTCTGATTTGAAGTCGACCTCAGAATTTGCACTATTTTGACATGACTTCTGTGGTAATCACTACTGACATATTGTGTCATTTGCTCAATAATACATTAAAATTATAATAAATAATAAAAATGGGTCCGGTGCCGAGCTCTGGCTTCATATCTTTAAAAGTGGTCTTCTCAAATCTGTTACTAATGGCCTCTAAATCGGTTGTGGTAGAGAAGGGGCAAATTAGACCTTATGGCATCTTAATTTGGTCAAGTCTTGTACCCATTTTCAAGGCCAGCGACTATTGCTTTAGCTATATACAAGAAAAGGATTACTCTGAATATACACAACAACAAATCCCAGATGTCCATCCCAAATGTTGTTTCAAAATAATCCAGTTCAGTTGATAAACAAATGTATTGGTATGTTGAGGTCATTATTTCAAATCAAAATATACACTTCTTTTTCAGACAATGGGGAGGATCGAAGAAGTGGAAAAGTTGCAGGAGTAACTTCAAAACAATGCAAAGAGACAGAATCTGGAAGAATGTCAAGTTTGTCCATGTTTATATTTCTGGAATTTAGTGGGCGTGCATCTCGAAATGTTTGGGGATGGTTCGGGCTGCCAGACAAGACTTTCACTGCGAGCGCTGGACCACTGGATGCTGCGGCAAACAGCGGACTTCTTGCAGCTATTTATTACCAACAAGCTACTCCTGCACATCAATGATGCGGATGGCACAGACTGCTTTGCAGACAATTATTTTGAGGCAAAACCAAGAGGTCTGTAAGCACTCTGAAAACAAAGTAAAATATTTGACACCCACGGCAAAGAAAGCCATGCTACAGCATAGGGCTGGGCGATAAACCGAAAATTTACCGTTACCGAAATTTATTACAATGACCGAAATCATTTTGCCCATGTCGGAAAATTCGATGAATAAAAAAAGAAAAGCCTTTTGTCTGCGGCAATGTTCATGCCCCTTTAAGACCGCTACAGCGCCTCTAGTCATGTGACTCCACCCGTCTGTCGCTCTCGTTGCTGGCGATTCAAATCCAGAAGCTTTCTCACCACCCACAACACAACCATGCTGTGCTGAAAGTTCAAAGTGAGAAGCAAGGTTCGACAAGTGACAACAGCCCATGAACGGAGGCGACACCATACGAGAGAACGTCTCAGAGGTGGACGCGATAGCCTAGCACATAGCTAAAGATAAAGCTCGTCTAGTTACGTGGCGCGCACAGGATTTAAACGCTTCATGAAAGCCGTATTTCCCGATATGGACTACATCGGGCCGGGAGCTTAGACATGTCAAGCATTTTGCATCTACATCCGACTTGTGGTCGGGTCGCAACATGGATCCCTGATTGAGCCTAACTGTGCATTCCATAGATGACAAGTGGCGACTGCGCAGCAGAGTACTCGAGACGGCACATTTTCCCCGATAATACCCACTTGTTTATTTGGCTTGCATTGACATTTTCTTTCATTTTATTTCGCGTTTTTTTATTTGCCATTATTTACATCATGAGAGCATCTTGGCGCAATCTATTTGCAGAAAAAGATTTCGCAAGAGGTACCCTTTTTCTTTGTGACATTGTTCAAGTCATGCAAAGCAAGCTCAGGGTTCGCGGTTAACCGCTTCCCGATTGCCCGGGGCAAGTGAAATTTGGCCACGGGCAAGGTAAAATTATGGGCAACTTGCCCGACCGGGCAAGCATTTTTTAAAGCAGCCAAATATCTTTAATTTTGACGAAAACGGTGGTGTGATCTGTTTGTGTGCACTGTATGGTGATGGTTTAACCCAGACAACCCCTTATGTTTTGGTATGGTCCATTGGCCTTATCGGGGGTAATGGGCGGGCGCTACGGGGATCAGTTAGTTCAGTGAATGTCGAGTTAAAGTGGACGTCAATAAATCCCGCAGTATTGGAACTCGCTGTCGTAGCATCCTCATTTGAAGTTTGAAAAACACAACAAAAACCTACGATATTTTGGCCGAAAATTGACAGCCGGAAGTTTTCTTACCTTCTGCGCATGTTTACGAGTGGCGACGAGTTCGTTCAAATCCGAACATTTCGGATTCCTCTGACATGACTAAAATAGCTCGAATATTTTTAAGTAGACAATTCAGTTGTGAGTAAGGAAGGGAGTAATATTTGATTATTGGCTGTTAATTCATTAGCTCCATGATGTGACCTGACATAGTGTCAGTGACTGTGTTCTGTTTATGCTATGAAACTTATGGAGGCAGCACCACAGGCACTGGTCTTAAAGGAATACACAAATTTGCCACACTCATAATTTACTCATGTGATTCCTCAATTAATACGCTCTCCTGGACTTAAAATTGATCATCTGGATTGCTGTAATATCATTTTCCCAATTTAACATGCAGATTTGTTAATTATTAAAACTACAATTAACATTTTCAATAACTGCACAGGATGATACATTTGCTCTTGTGAGTAGGGTTTCATGGTTGATGATGAAAACAAGATTAATTTATGCTTATCAGATTATATGTTTATTTACATTTGTGGCGCACATTTTACAACCATAAACATTTTATTCTTAGAGAAAAAAAATTGTCACTTGCCCAAGTCGGGCAAGTAATTTGGCCACTCGGGCAAGGCAAATTTTAGTGGCACTTGCCCTATGGGCAAGCAGTTTTTAAAGTTAACCGCGAACCCTGCAAGCTATTTGGAATGTTCATACAAATGATTTTTGTACTTTTATTTTTCATTGAAAGTAAAGTGTACCAGTTGGTCAATAAAAAAAACAGTCAATATGCAATTCCTGCATTTATTTTGATTTTAGTCCACGTGGGAATTTATTGTGCATTTATCGTTATTGAGGTAAAATTGCTCGATTTCTCGCGATATTGATTTGAGGTCATATCGCCCAGCCCTTCTACAGCATGTATACAGTGTGAGACGTGTTGTGTTCACTTGCTCCAAGGCAATTGTTTTTAAGTGTATACCACATACCCAACGAATTGTGTAATTTGTATGGCGGGGTGTACACATGCGTTGCAAAAACACATGCACACACTGTCACTCACGCACTTCCGTATATAGTTTATTTCAGCACCTTTTGTCATGCTGTTTTTATTTTATAGAAGGAAAGCATTATTTTGATGTCTGAGCTGTCACGAAAGAAAAAATAGAACTGTTGAAGTCAAGTCAAGCTTGTGCTTGAAATGTTTGTTCTTAGTTTCTCAGTTTTTCGTGAGCAATGGGAATTCAGTTATATTCAAACGCTGTCAGGTAAAGGCTCCATATTTTTATAGCATTATAGCACACTATTCTGTGGGCGCTAGAATTGAAGGGTTTGCGTTAGTAAAAATAGGTGGGATTAAATGAGCTGAAGTGTATCTCTTGAGTGCTCCTTAAATATTTGCCTGTGTTGGTATATTTTATTTTGGTCGTGTCATGTTTATTCTTACGCTGAAAGAGACATGAGGTGTTCGAAAAAAATAAATGATTTTTTTTTTCCCGGTCAAAACTACCAATGGTGTCTGGTTTTTTTCCCTCCGTGAAATGTACGAGTTATCACTTTGACGCACATGATGTCACGTGGCTGGAGGACTGGAAACTTGCACGAACAACATTTACGTTGAAATGTAACAATGACACATATATCGACATCTAACAAACATGCATGGGCATCTAACATTGACACTTACATTGACGTCTATAACATAAACCATTACAATCACATCTAACAAACACGGACATCTAACAGACACATCGACATCCATCATAAACATTTACATAGACATCGACATCTAACCAACCTCTACATAGACATCTTACACACATCGACATCTAACAAACATTTACATAGACATCTAACATAAACACATCTAATATAGACACATAGATTGACATCTAACATCGACACATTGAGATCTAACATAGACATACATTGACATCTAACATAAGACTGTTACATCGACAACTAACATCGACACAAGGCTTTGTCAAATGACACGTCATGACGACATATACAGAGACACAAGGCACAACAGCATATTTTTGGTACAAATTGAACCCGATATGTTAGCTACCTCGTTCGACTTAAAGGGTTAGCGAACTTGTTATGGTGGTTGAGGCGTGGTGGCTACCCAGCTCGTGTAGTGTATATTAAACTTAAGTTAATAATTTATGACCAGTAAACACGGATGTTGTAACGCAAAACAATGTTCAAATGTTAGTTTTTTTTCAACACATTTCATGAGAAAAAGCTCTACTTGTCTGTGAGAAATGTATGTTGTAGACCCATTATATAACACAATATTACACAATTTTACATTGGAATTTCATTTAATAAAACATTGACAATTATCTTTACAAACACTGTGTATGATTCATCTTTTCATTTGTTGTTCAATGAGCAAAACAGTGGCGATCAAAACAGTGCAAATTAAATGACATTTTATAGGTATCTGGTTGCAATACAGTGAACCCTCGCTACTTCGCGGTTCACCTTTCGCGGGTTCAGTGCTTCGCGGGTCTAAAAAATATTCGGGGGCATTGTAGTTTCGCCGAGCGGCACGACGGGGCGCTGGAGTGGTTAGACGGCCGGCGTCCGCCGAAGAAGAACGTGGGCGAAGAGGAGAGTGGACAAAGAAGAGCACGTTCCCCCGGGCACGATTTGGGGCGACGTTTCGCGCGGTTCGGACCGTACCAGAGCTCCGGCCAGCGTGCGTGGCAGTTAAGCCGAAGAGGAACAACTTCCGCCCGGGCACTAGCGGGGCGACATTTCGCTCCGTTCGGGACCGTGCGAGAGCTCCGGAGGAGACCGGCCGGCGTGCGTGGTTGTTAAGCCGAAGAGGAACACCTTCCGCCCGGGCATGAGCGGAGCGCGAGGCTGTCAGTTATGAATGAATAAATGAATAAATAAATGAAGAATGCCAGGGCACACCGGACGGCGTACCAGCAGGTAAAAGTCGAAGTAATTAAATAAATACAAAAAGAAGTAATTGAATAAATACAAAAATAATGGCTGGGGAATAAAAAAATGTTTTAATAATTTTTTTTTTTTGTTATAACATGAATTTCACCCTCTCTCTCTCTACCCGTATATATATATATATATATATATATATATTATTATTTTATTTATTTATTTTTTTAAGCATTTTTGAAGGTGCGCCGCTACTTCGCACTTTTTTTTTAAAGCATTTTTGAAGGTGCGCCGCTACTTCGCACTTTTTTTTTTTTAAGCATTTTTGAAGGTGCGCCGCTACTTCGCGGATTTTCAGTTTTCGCGGGTGGTCTCGGTCCCCATTAACCGCGATAACCGAGGGTTCACTGTAGTAAGTTACATTCTAATTTACATTGACAGGTAATGGAAATGACTACTGGTAACCTCAATTGAACTGTATTTCAGTCAGAATGCCTCAAACATCATAAAAAAATAAAACGTTGAGTATTATTTCTCCTTCAAAATGTCAGAAGAAATACTCTATAATGGCCTGACGACATTAACATAGCTTATAGTATATAGCAGGGGTGGGAAAACTTTTTTATTGGCGGGCCACAATGGGTTCTAAAATTTGACAGAGGGGCTGGACCAGGAGCAGATGGATGGAGTGTTTTGGTAACCTCATCTCATCTGAGAAAAAAAATACATTTAATTTTAAATGAAAGTGAACAAAAGCTTGTCTTTGAAAAACCACACTATTTTGAAAATAAAACATTAACAAGGTTTTTTTTTTTTTTTTTCAAATTCGGCGGGCCGGATTAAAACGTTTAACGGGCCGCATGTGGCCCCCGGGCCGTAGTTTTCTCACGCCGGTATATAGCATAGCGGCATAGGTTCCCTCGTCAACATCAAGTGAGTTACCCTCTTACCAAGACCAAAATACGGGGCTCTCCATCTCCCGGTCACTTCTCCAGACCCCAACAGTCACCCTCGTTGCGAGAACTTGGAGATTCGATGTTTATTTTTTTTCCGCTTCTTCAACTTCGTGTCTGATTCTTTTCTCTTCTCTGGCTCCAGGATTCCGCTGTCAATCAGATGACGATTGAGGCGGGACTTCCGGTTCAAAGTCACCCTCAGAGTTTGCAACCATTTGAGATGGCTTCTGTGGTAATAACAACTGTCATAGGTGCAATTTGCTCTATAAAGCATTAAAAAAAAAAATAAATAATAAATTACAAAAAATAGTCAAGTACAGCACTCGTCTCATAAACTAGGTAAGAATTTAGCGTTACTAACGTTGCTACACTATAAAGAGTGTTTTACTGACTAGCTAAACCCAGTTTGCTTAAACTGATCGTACACTGGACGAAATCTTACCGTTGTCTTTTTACAAATGGATTATGAAATTGTTGCAGAAATTGTTTTGCTGTGACGGAGGGCAAGTTTTATAAGGTTCGTTCATCGGGAAGGTTTTATATTAGACGAGGATGGTCTTGTTCTTCGGATTTTTTTTTTATTTATAAAAGGCCGAGCATTTGTATTTGCGCTCAGACTGTGTTGCACAGTGCACACGAACCAAAAGCTCTAAAGAAAACACAATACCCGATCCAAACGGAGGGACGTGTTATCTTTATCTTCCACACCGCCTATCTTGTACTGGCTTGCGGGGAGGTGCTGCCGCCTATCCCGTCTGACTTTGGGCGAAATGCGGGAGGGACGACCTGAACAGAGAAATACAAAAAGAAGCAGTACAGCGTCAGTGTAACTCCTTACGGGATAATATCCTCGTCGCATAAACAAGGTAAGAATTTCACGGTATGCATTTTGGTGAACTATAAAGCGTGCTTTACTGACTGGAGCGACGTCGAGTTAGCCTAAATGTATCGTGCATTGGACTAAATCTAGCAAGTTAGAATTATACGATTTGTTCTTCGGGAAGGTTTTATATTAGAGGAGGAATTAAGATCTTGCCCTTCGGACATTTTTTGTGATAAAAGGCCGAGCATTTGCATTTGCGCACAGTATTAGTCCACGAAACAAGAAATACCCATGTACAAATAACTTGCAATTATAATAGTTGGAGCTGTAACAAAGTGTTTTTCATACGGTGTTGTATAAATTAGCAGGAAATTAGAACACAAATTAAAACACGTACAGTAGATACAAGAAGAACAACGACAGTCACATGTTGAGTCGAAAGCTAAAGAATAAAAATGTGTCTTCAAAACGTTTTAAAAGTGGACAGAGAGGGGGCTTGCCTAACATTCAATGGAGAGTCAGGGAATGGACTCCGAGTGCAAGTTTCAGGCCATCTATCTCAAGAAAGAGCTTCTGATGCACCTCAAACGGGTACTGCAAATTTAGTAAGTTCAGCGCATAGTTAATTCCCATGAGCAGGAGACTGGCAACATTTCCACAACCTCATTTTCTTAAGCAACAATGGAAACAGAGGCATGGGATGTGTCTTCTTGTCCCTCACTTGCTTGGAAGACATAGTGTACGTGTGTCAAACTCAAGGCCCGGGGCCAGATCTGGCCCACAACCTAATTTTATGTTGCCCGCAAAGGGCAAATCATCTGCATCAACTTCCTGTTTCTAGCATATTTTCTTCACAACAACACTGAGATATGAGATATTGCCAATTATTTGTTACCAATCCTCCCCTTTTAAAATAAATTGAAAAATTGTTGAACAATTACTTACTAGCTTCTGATTTCAAAACTGGCTTTCCAATCAATTTATATGGGTTCACAGTCCCTCTGAGGGAAACCACAACTACGATGTGGCCCGTCCATAAAAATGAGTTTGACACCCCTGACATAGACCTTCAGTATTTGCTTGGCCTGGTCCTCTTTTGCTTGTTCTCTGCTGACTTCCTGAAAGAGCATATACATCCATGGTTAGGTGCATAATGTCCCAAATTTGTGTTTGCTTTTTATAGTTCTGAATATCGCTGTCTTCAGGCAGTATCCAAGAAGCTCCAGAATCTTCACCTTGCAGGAGACTTCCAATGGCACGTTTTTGCAATCATTAACACTGCATCATCCAAAGAGAGCAAACCATTTTCAACATTTGAGATTGGTCAGTAATATTTACAAGTAACACCCACTCGTGTGGATTGACCAATAGATTAGATCTAGAAAAACATGAAATTACTCAAATTATGACAACATGTTTCAGCCGGACACCAGTGATATGTGACAGTATTTGCAATCTGCATTACATGTTTATAACAGCATATATGAGAATCAAAAAATAAATAAAAAGGGCAATGAAAACGGAAATTAAAATAGAAACCTCAACCTCAAGGATAGGATTTTTGTAGAAATCTCAAAATCGAAACTTTGGACCTTCTGATTTATTTTGTCAATTACCCGAAAGTAACCTTTGCCAAATGCCAACCCTTTAGCCAGAGCAGGTCACATACTGGCAGCAATTAATTTATTTGAATATTGTGACAAATAAAAATGTTTGCTGCACAGTCTATGAGTTAATTGCAGCTTTAAAAACGTAATACTGTTGTAATTTACCTGGTAGTCCGTGATGAGTTCCTCTGCAGACTGTCCGAGGAATTTCATCAAGGAATGGATTATGCCCTCCCTTCCAGCTTCAACGTTTTGCTATTTAAAAAGACACAAGATGATTAAGTGTCTTAAATAAATAAAAGCTCACATATGCATTGCTTACATCCCAAAAAGTGCATCTCAACTTTAAATAAAAAAAATAGCAAGATATCCATAAGCTCTAACAGATCTTTTATTGTTTTATTCTGTTAATGCTTATGATGGACTTATCCAAAATAGTTTGATGCAAATTCTATTTGCAGTAATAAAACACAACCCTCTTACATGACTGAGTGAACTGAGCATAGGTCTTATTTCAGTGCCAGTAACTCGGCCTTTTTTTCCAAGTATCTCCTTCAATTCCAGGGTGTAAAGTTCCATCTTGGTTAGCCAGGTTCTCTCAAATTGAACATATGTAATTTGTTTGAACTCTTTCTTAATCTGAAACATTTTTCCCTCAATTAGAACATTTTCAAAATTAAGAAATCTAAATCACGATTTAAATTTTGATTAATCGTCCAGCACTAGAAGATACAGCAGCAGGTATTACTCCTCCTCTAAAATAATAAAGGCAGTACAATCATCACTTAATTTGACACAGAGTTTGGATTAATTGCTGCACTATGGTCTGATATTTGTCCCACTTGAAACTAAATCTGAATATTGGTTATTTGAATGTGAATATCTTAACTTTGATATTTGAATTGAAACCTGAATGTTTTGAATTGAACACTGAATTATTGAATTGAAAAACTGAATTCGAATTACATAAATTGTATATTTTTAATTTGATTCTGAATTTTTCGATCATAATGTTTTTGTTGAGAACTATATCCCAATAAACTTGAATGTAGCACTTTAAAATGCGTTTTTAATTCCTCAAAAAAAAGGTCTCCTCACCAAAAATTCAATACTGCATATGCTCAAATTCAGTTTACTAAGTAAAAATTCAAGACTCAGTGACAGACATACGGGAGCTTTAGGGTGCCTCAAGGATGTGCAATGGATTCCAATCACCTTCCACCTATCACATCAACCCCCCATCCTTCAGCAGATCCACTGGCTTCCAGTCAATCAACAAATCATTTTCAAAATTCTTCTATATATTTTCAAATCTATGGCTGGCGACCAGTTCAGGGTGTAGTGCGCCTTTCGCCCGTAGTCAGCTGGGATAGGCTCCAGCACCCTCCCGTGACCCTGTACCGGATAAGCGGAGTGGATAATGACATGACACATGACTTTCAAATCTCTTCACAACCTCGCCCCTCCCTACCTTTCAGACATCATCCATATTCCCACTCCATCCCGCGCTCTCCGGTCTTCATCCTCCTCACTCCACCCCTTGCCTGCCACCATGGGGGACAGAGCCTTCAGCGATTCGGTTCTCCAGCTCTGGAACTCTCTCCACCTGACCTCTGTAATTGCACCACCCTCCCTGTGTTTAAAACTAAACTCAAAACCAATCTGTTCCGCCTTAATTACTCTCTCCAATTCCAGATATGTCCCTCATCCACTTTATTGTATTTTATCCTGCTTGATTTACGTGTTGGTGTTTCTACCCGTATTTGTGTTTTTACTTTCGTATTTTACTCTGTACAGCGGCCTTGAGTGTCCTGAAAGATGCTTCCAAAAAAAAAAAAAAAATATATATATATATATATATATAAACACACACACACACACACACACACACACACACACACATATATATGTTGTTTGTTTTTTTTTCATGGTGGAAAAAAATTTAATCTAAATAACTCTAATGAATTTGTCTTTTATCATGGTGGTCTGTAGGATGAATTGGATCAAGAGCCTGCCAAGTGCACCATGGTGGTGTTTGTTGTCCGGGAGGAAGAGGATCTTCAGCCACCACATTACATCGGGGCAGTTATTGTAGGTGTGAAGGTTCTTTGTCAGTTGCCATCTCTTGCACATAGATGTGTGATGCTGTTTGGCCTCATCTCTCCACTAAACCTGTCTTACCTAAGTAAGTTAAAACACGCTTTTGATGCACCACAAAAAAATACTCATGGAGATAGAACCAAACAAATTGACACGAATAGTGTGCGGTTTGAGTGTCAAACTAAATATTTGATAGCCCAAAAAAAAAACATTTCAGAATGTCCTTTTTAACCGTTTGTAGGTTGTATTCAGAGAAAAAAACTACAGCATTTTTCTAAAACAAAATTACATCAATTTAATGTCTTTATTCCAAAGTAACAAATATATATATATATATATATATATATATATATATATATATATATGTGTATATATATGTGTATATATATATATATACACAGACCAGTTGTCCTTTCATTTTACCATGAAGAGTCCTGAGACCTCTATGGCCCTGGTTAGACGACCACCCACCGCTGTGTTGTTGGGAATAAATGTGCAACATTGTTCACCGAACATAGCACAAACACCACCTCTCTCATCCAACAATACATCAACAGTCATCCTGTTTCGGAATGCCATTAGAGATTGGTTGATAACCGTTCATGCACAGTTTCAAACCCACTTTGCGTCCAATTACCTAATTTTTGCACGTTGTGATGATGCAGTTGACCTGTCTGCGTTCTTTGTTCTTCGTTCGAGGACTCAAATCCTGTTACTTGATCTGTTAATTTACACTTACTTACTTACTTACACTAAGGAGAACACCGATGGCTTCCATGTATGTTGAATCATTTTTTTTTTTTTTTTTGCCGTGATACTCTGCTTTCTCTTTTTTAACGTCACCGATGTCCTGTCATGACATTGGACAGTTCACACAGTTTATTAACAAACAATATAAAACATACCATTTACGATCAATCAATTACATTTTGTGAAATGGCACTCTCCAGAAACTACCAATAATCTATAAGCAGGGCCTAGTTATGAAAAACACATACAGATATGCACTAAGTCTCAAAACCTTTTACATTTTTGGGTGATTTATCAAATGATCTATCATATCCACACCACCACCAGATTTCCCCTCTTGATAGTGGATTGAAGTTTATTTCAACCACTATCAAAACCAGACACAGTGGTGGTGAAAAGATTCCTAACCGCTTAGCTCTGTCAGCAACATTAATGCTATTTAAATTTTCAAGAGCAACTATCATAGAAAACATGTTCATCTACATCAACTCTAGTCACAGGATACACGCTGACCCAATCCATACATGTATTATCAAGATAAGCATTAATATAATATCAATAATACAATTTCATTTGCTTATTTTGGATATCTCGTTGTCCAATTGCTATCTTTTCACGAAAGTACAGACTTTCTCCTGTAACTTTGTTCTGTGGACCAATAGTTGCCCACTTGAGTATTACTCATGGTTCCAACTCAAATCTATCAACATGTCGTCCAAGCTCCACAAATATGTCCCATCACTTTTTTTTTTTCAATTATCTGCTTGGTGTTTGCAAATCCATTTTGATTAGTAATTGGGATTCTTACTGTTGGTATTGTACTATAGTCACATCATAGTTTGTTTATGTAACTCTGGGTTGTTCCCACATATAACACAACAACAAAAATATCAGAATAAAATTGTATACATCCAACATAGAACAGCTGCTTTTAACCACTTCAGGGTCATTTTGTCTGAAATATCCCCTCTACTTAGTCTGGTGTCTTATGAAATAAGACCACCCTATCATCAGACTTCCGCTCATCTCCTTTGTAGGAGATTTCAACCAAAATGACCTTTTTACATGTGTCAAATGAACCAATGTTGACTCTTCTACTATATTTACAGCTGTGAGAGCTGTCAATAAAACTAAACATGGCATTCCCCCTTGGGTAATTACATATGTCTTATCTTCAAACGTCTTTCAAGCATCCAGTCTCCTGGCTCCACTAGTTTAGTGCCCTGCTAGGAGACAGAAAGATCCTCACCACTCTAAATTTGTGCCTGTCTTTGTTTTTCTAACACTTTTCACATGTAGTCAGCTAAAGTTGCTTCAGCATCTATTTCCCATTTGTTCTTAAATTTGAGGTATTCTATAAGGCCTTCCAAACAATGTTTTACAACGTCTCGGTCCTAAATACAATGAAATACAATACAGTGCAACTCTCTGTATATAACTCAAATTAACTCACATAAACACATTTACAGTAGATACCAGAAAAACAACAGAACAGCAACAGTCTCATGCTGAGTCAAAGGCCCGAATATTCATCTTCAAGCGAGGTTTAAAAGTGGACAGAGAGGCGACTCGCATAACATTCAATGGAAAGTCACAGTGCTTGTCGTTTTTACAAACAGTTTTACTAATTTCCATACACTGTGTCCACTGCCTCCCCGTTTCCTCAATGCATAGCCTTTTCACTTTTTTTTTTTTTGTTCATTCTTTTCACCAATCCAGAGCTTTGAGGGTGGTAAGCACAATTATCTTTCAAATCAACGTGAAACATTCCTATCTCTTTCACAAGTTAGTTAACAAAATGTGTACTATTATCACTGTTTATTATTTTCAGGAATACCATATCTCGGAATGATATCCTTACAAAGTACTTTTGCCACTGTCAATGCATCTGGATTTGTTGGTTAGAAAGAGTTCTAACCATTTCGAATTCACATCTATGATGACCAAACATTTATTTTATTTTTTTTCTTCACTTTGGTTTTTATCAAATAAGTCCATATGAATAATTTGAAATGGATATTGTGGTGTAGGAAAGCGTCCTCTGCGTGGACTCAAATTACCTTGTGAATTGTGTTTCGCACACGTTAAACATGCCCTACAAAAATGTTTCGAATAAGCATTAAAGCCGTAAGCCGTATAATAACGTAATATCTGATGCACCATTTCCCCTGTTGAGACATGTGTTATCCCATGACTCAATATAGCAGCCCATTTGTAAAGATTATTGTTTGGTCATACAGAGATCACGTAGCGATGTTACACCATTTTCCTCCAAAGCCTTTGTTTAACTTTGGGACTTCTATCACTAAAACGTGTATGTCCGCAACAGCTTCTTTAGCTGTATTGTCTGCAATGTGTATTCAAGGAAAACACTTATGCAATGTATGCGCTACACATTTTAAGACGACTATATGTGTAAATAGTAACACAATTTACTCTCTTTAGTTTACACGCTTTTGTTTAAGATACTAATTCTGTTGCATGAGCTGAGTAATTTGAGGAGTAACTGCTAAGTTCTTTTTCCCAGTGTCATTTGATACAACTACAGTATTTTATTTATTTATTTATTTATTTATTTCCATCTACAAATAGCACTTCTCCGTTTTCTGAAGGCGAATCTTTTTGATGCCTTTACTTTTGGTTACTTTTTTCTACTAACTCATAACAATCTAGTTTTGTACCATCCTCCTGACATAATAATGACAGCCGGGTTTAATGTTGTACATCTCTCTATAATCAGATGTGGTTTTGATAACAATGTATTCATACACTATAAATGTCCCGCCGGTGACAAAAACGTCATGTTCATCAGCAAAAGCAATGCAGAAACCGCACGTGGTACTCTCAAAACCAGAGGATGGAACAAAACTATGGTTGCACTTGTTTCTGCAATTTCCAGATTGTGGGACTAATAAAAGACCATCTTTATCTTAATCTTATATCTACAGCAATAGATACTGCATTAACTGTTCTCATGCAGTGCTTCAATGCACATTCTACGTTGTCTAGTTTGGAATAGAAGTATGCGATTGGTTTCATCTTATCTCCATGTTTCTACACTAAAACTAAGGCCTTTTGCATCTGGACAAAGGGTCAGTGCCATACTTAATACGAACACTTGTTTCCTTTCACAAAAGCTGAATATGCTTTATCAGTCCAGTGTAAGGACAATGTCATTTAGAGGTTTTCCTCATTCATCATTTTACTCAGTGGCACAGTAATTTCTGCATAATTTGGAACTCAGACTTTACAATAATTTGTTAATCTTAAGCATGTTAATTTTATTTTTATTTCCTATTTTTCTAACTTTATGACTCATTTTACTTCAACCAGTTCTACCTCAAAGTGAACAAGTACACATCAATGTTATTTGTAGTCTCTAATTTCTTCTCTGCTTTAATTCCTTGGATGTTAAGATGGCGGCGCGCATGGACGCAGCGGCTAACAGCTCCCCCTCACAGTGCTCCTTATTACTTTTTATTAGTGTTTGCTTGCTCTTATTGGCATCAACTGAGGCACAACATCGATATACCCGCCAGGACATCGTGAACATTGGATATCGATGCGAAATAACCTTCACAGAGGAATTTTGCTATGATCGCAAAATTCCGAACGAACTGGCGAGGCTGCCCGGCTCACCGTGGCTGGTCATCGGGACCGGGAGGCGGCGCAGGCGACGCAGAGAGAGGAAGCAGAAGCGAGGCTGCAGGTCCGGTGTCTTGCAACGGCTGCGACGGCAGCCCCATAGGCAACCACTACCGAGTCTGCACCTCACCAACGCCAGATCCGTGGTCCACAAAATCGACGACCTGGGATTACAAATCCTGGGAAACCGCTATGTGCGCGATAGCAGTGTGATCGTCGTCACGGAAACCTGGCTGCACGCAGACGTCCCCGACGCTAGCATCCAGCTGGCCGGGCGCTCGCTACATCGCGCGGATCGGACGAGGGACACCGGTAAGAGGAGGGGCGGGGGGCTCTGTGTTTACGTGCATGAGAACTGGTGCGGCGATAGCACGATCGTCGAGAAGCACTCTTCCCCCGACATCGAGTTCATGTCCGTTAAATGCCGGCCTTATTTTCTCCCGAGGGAGCTAACGGTAGTGATTCTCGCAGCTGTTTACATCCCTCCCGACGCTAGCACTAGCACGGCGCTCTCGCTACTCGCGTGCGTCATCAATAAACATCAGCGGGCGCACCCTGATGGCGGTCACATTGTAGCGGGAGACTTTAATAAGGCCAATTTAAAGACTGTACTCCCAGAGTTTCACCAGCATGTCAAGTGCCCGACGAGGGGAGACAACACTCTCGACCATGTGTACTCGAACATCAAGCACGCATACAGAGCCCTCCCACTCGCCCCCCTCGGCCAGTCAGACCACCTGTCCTTGCAGCTCGCACCTGCGTACACCCCTCTCAGGCGCAGATTCAGGCCTACCACAAAGACTGTGAAAACCTGGCGTGACGACGCCATGAGTGAATTACAGGACTGCTTTCATGACACAAACTGGGACCTCTTTGATCATCAGGACCTTGATGTCTACACGCATTGTGTACTGGACTACATCAAGTTCTGCATGGAAACTGTGTCCCAACAAAAGACTATACGGACCTTCCCAAATGCGAAGCCCTGGATGTCCAGCAGGGTTCGCGCTCTCCTCAAGGCCCGTGACGCTGCCTTCAGGTCAGGCGACAAAGCCCAGTACAGGGTGGCTCGTGCTGACCTGAGCAAAGGCATCAAGCTAGCAAAGGCAACCTACAAGGGGAGGCTGGAGGCCCACCTTGCCAGTAACAGACCACGGGAGGTGTGGCAGGGTCTACGGAGCATCACCAACTTCCGTGGCAGCAGCACGACCTCTGCAGACCCGAGTGCATCGCTGGCAGAGGAGCTTAACTGCTTCTTCGCTCGCTTTGACTCGCCCCAACCATCACACCCCCGCACTTCAAGCTCCAACTCCCCCCCACTCATCGTAGAGGAACACGGTCAACCCCAGGAAAAGCTACTGGACCCGACGGAATACCAGGCAAGGTCCTCAGAGCATGTGCCCACCAACTGTCACATGTTTTCTGCAGGATCTTCAACCGCTCCCTGGCTCAGGCAGTCATCCCCTCCTGCTTGAAAACCTCCACCATTATTCCTGTCCCCAAAAAGTCACCAGCCGTCCACCTGAATGACTACCGTCCTGTTGCTCTCACACCAGTCATTATGAAGTGCTTCGAGAGGCTGGTTCTCCAGCACATCAGGGACTGCCTTCCTCCCACTCTGGACCCCTACCAGTTTGCATACCGGGCTAACAGATCCACTGAGGACGCCATCGACACTGCTCTGCATGTTGTACTGGGCCACCTGGAACAACAGCGGAGCTATGCAAGGATGCTCTTTGTGGACTACAGCTCGGCATTCAACACGATCATCCCAGACATCCTCGTCGCCAAACTGGACACTCTCGGCCTCCCTGCCCTCACACGCATCTGGATTAAGGACTTTCTGACCAACAGACCCCAGACTGTGTTGCTCGGCCCCTACACGTCCTCCACCCTCATGCTGAGCACCGGTTCCCCCCAAGGATGCGTGCTGAGCCCTCTCCTGTACGCCCTCTACACCTACGACTGCAGCCCGGCCCACGGCAACAACACCATCGTCAAGTTTGCTGACGACACGACAGTGGTCGGTCTGATCTCGGAAGGTTACGAGACAGCCTACAGAGAGGAGGTAAAGAGACTGACAACTTGGTGCAAGGACAACAGACTGCACCTTAACTCTGCTAAAACAAAGGAGATTGTCGTCGACTTCAGGAGGAACAAGACGCTGCCGCCCCCCCTCTGCATCGAAGGCGTGTGTGTGGAGAGGGTCCACACGTTCAAGTTCCTGGGAGTACAGATCTCCGATGACCTTTCTTGGAGTCACAACACCACAGCAGTGGTAAAGAAGGTCCGCCAACGTCTGCACTTCCTGAGAGTCCTCAGGAAATTCAACCTGGACAGGAAGCTGCTGCTGGCCTTCTACCACTCGTCCATCGAGAGCCTGCTGACGTACTCTGTCTCCACCTGGTACAGCGGCTGCACTGAGGCGGACAGAGTGAGGCTCCAGAGGACAGTCAAAACAGCGCAAAGGATTATTGGCTGCCCTCTCCCCTCGCTGTCGGACATCTACACCGCCCGGTGCCTCAGAAGGGCTCTCAACATCGTCAAAGACAATACCCACCCAAACTCACACCTGTTCGACCTGTTGCCCTCTGGCAGGCGCTACAGATGCATCAAATCAAGGACCAATAGACTGAGAAACAGTTTCTTTCCGAGAGCCATCTCCATACTGAACTCTCACACACACACGAGACCACCCTAACCTTGCAAAACAGCATTGTGATGTGTTTCTATATGCCCTATTCAGTCTTATTTATTTATCTAATTTATATATTTGTCTGTATTATTGTTGTATTGCACTGGAGAGGGGAGCCCTCTAATCTCGTTGCACACTTGAGTACAATGACAATAAAGGGATTTCTATTTCTATTTCTATTTCTATTTCTAATGTAAATACTAGCCCTTCTTATCAAATTACCATCTTTTTTTTCCGTGTCATTTCCATCTGTGCATTTCATTCCAGTTACTAACTACAGTTACCTTAATAGAAAGATCATCAACTGAAGTATGAAACATAACATATTTATTTCTTCAAATCATCCTTACAGCAGAACCTAATTCTTATCCTTATTCATTTGTTCAAGTCACACCTTCTTCAATCACCAAACTCTCTCTCTGACTTCCTCCCCCTACTTGGGAACGAGCATCTAACTTCAAAGAGCTGTTAACTCTTTGTTACAGCACACTCATGAGTTACGATTACACCAATACCCATTGCCCTCTGTCAAACTTTCCTCACTCCTTTTTTTTTTTTAATTTTCCAAATTCACTGTAGCCTTACCAAAGCCACTCAAAACTATCAAGGTATCAAATCAAAAACTACAAAATCAGGAAACACCTATGCTCCTACAAGGGTTTCTCATGCTCACTTCTTCATTCAATTAAGATTTCACAACACCTACTCCTCTCTTTCTGAAAAAGACACAAGTATACAATTAAGTAAAACCCATCATCAGAATGATATACCTTGTCTGTCGGATCATGTAAGTATAAATTGTGCCATCAATAATCTTTTTCTGTAAATTAATCACATCCCCACAACTTGGGCTCTCATTGTTCTGTAAAAGTAAACCTAATTTCAATTCATGCAACCAACTCAGTGTCCTTCTGGGTCCCTCAACCACACAGGTTCTAATTCTTTTACTCTAGACAGTTTTCCACTTGCAAATCTGACTATGACACATTTCTCTTGCTCTATCATTTGGAATTAATTTATTACAAGCAATCCTACATGCACCAGTGTCACATAAAAAGGTAATTGGTGACCCATTTACCAATAAGGTTATTTCAGCTCAGTTATTTCATCAAAGGCCAATATCTCTTGTAAATTTAGGAGGACCTCTTCATCTAGAAACTCATCTGTTCCTTGATCAGCCTCTAAATCCTGTTTAGATGCTTCCTATCCTAGTCATGCTGAAGGTTGCTTTTTCTCAGGGCAATCTCTTGCTATATGGCCTTCTTTACCACAACGCCAGCAGCCTGATGTATTTTGCCTGTTTGCTCCTCTTCCTATTCTTCCTCCTCTCTGTCGTCTGCCCCTTTGTCCTCTAAAGCTACCGGCCCTTTCCACCTCGATAAAAGACCTCCTGTCCTACCTGTCCTACCTGACCTGTCCTGTCTATAGACCTCTGCTTCTTTTTATTTTCTATCTTCTCAGCATGGAGGGCGTGATTTACATACTCCTCCAGGGTACCTGTTGGCAGGCAAATGAAATGTTTATTTACCCACTTATGAATTACCTCTCTTGAGCCTGCATGTAAAGCATTCTTCAACTGCTGTTGAAATGGCCCATTTACATTACCATTTTCCTGTAGCCCGCTGTGATTTTTAAACACAGCTGTCATTCTCACTTTGTGTTGCTCAAAAGTCTCATCATCCTTTTGTTTTACTCTTCCTATTTCAGTGTAATTTGCTCTATCTGACTTTTCGCATTCCTTTCCTTTGCTTATTTTGTTTTCATTCTCTTTTTGTTTCCTGTATCCCTCTTCTCTTTTTAAGGCTACCCTCATCCAATATTCTGTTTCCTCAAAGCCATTTTTCTTCATCTTTTTGGGGTCTTTTTCGTCTTTCCTATGATTGATCCCTGCAATGCGGCTATTTTTTGTGTATTTAACTGACCATTAAAGCCATGTTCAGTTATCCATGTATCTAAATACTGAGTTTTATCAGGATCCTGTTTTTCGATGAACTTCCAATCTCTACACTGCAGCGTATCCCTGGGTTTTATTTTACTACCTAATATCCCCATTTTAGAAAATTTGGACCAGTTTGTCAACACCTAAGGTGTTCTAAAAACTGGTTTCTCATCAGTAGGACAGCAACTCAAATTTCCTGTTGTGGTAATTCTCAATTCAACCTTTTCAGGTGGAGAATTATTGCCTTTGCATCCACACCAGTCTGCTGTGTACAACCCTACTGTATTACATCGGATAAAATACCAAGTGGTATTTGTAATCCCCAATCACACCGTTCACTCACTTTACATACGGTTTGCGCAAACATTCACACACGGAATTTAAGTGTACACACAGACTCCGCCGTCCTACTTTCTCCACGGAATTTCTCGGACTCCGCCGTCATATACCTGCCATTGACTAGTATTCACAGGGTTTTTTTATTTCTCACTCCACTGTCCTTCATGGACCTGCCATCGACTAGTATGCACAGGATTTCTTATCTATACACAATTTCTTTCTCTTTTCTCTATCTTTCTTTCTTTCTCTTTTCTTATTTCATCTCTACTTCATGTCTTTCTTTGCTTTTTTTTCTTTTTTATGTTTTATTTTTATTTATTTATTCTTAATGCTCATTTATTTATTCTGAACACTTATTTATTTATTCTTAACGCGCAATGACCTCCAGTCAGTCACTTCCCCCCTAAAAAAAAATATCTCACCACTGTTGTCTTCCCTCCATTGGATCGCCGTCAACCGTCAGATCCCAGCTGGTGGGGTGAGGTCCAGTCCTGGAAAAGGATTTTTAGGCTCTCTCTAGTGAGCCTGCCATGGCCATGGTCTTTCTGGAGTTCACCACACCCGCTGGAATCCTCAGGTATCTTGGCTTCCCGCTCGAAGGACCAAAATAATGTCAGGTTCAATCACCTAAGCATTCACTGAACAAAGGCAAAATGAATGAAAGGAAGACAAGAGTTGATCTTTTACTCGCGAGGAGAACGAACGGAGGTGTGCTCAGTTACATCTCCAACTTCGTTCTGGAGCACACTCCGCCGAGCCCTCTATTTTATTTGGGAAGTCCCTAAACAATACAATGTATTTGCACTAAGGAACGAAGGGGGGAGCACCAGCAGGAACATGTAAACATTTCAGACACAAGAGGAAAGACAGACATCAATGGCAGTCATTTACTGATTGAAAAGGCAGATATGCCTTTTAGTGCTCTGGCACTAAAGTCTCAGTCCTTTTGGTTCAGAGGTGTGTCTCGGCACACCTCCTTTGATGTTGTAGACGTTGATCCTGTCTTCAGGCATCCGCTTCTCTTGAAGTCTTCTCATCCATATGGTCAAACATAGGTCACACTGTGGAACAATTCTTTTGCAATACTAATAGAGTAAAATATGGGATAAAATATATCTTCAACCTAACAATAGTGTAAACTGACATACTGAAGACTGGACAGTCATTAATTTGATTGTCCAGTCTTTCCCTCATGAGATAATGCTTCACTTAGAAAATGTGTACAGCGCGAGCTGAAAATGCATTTGCAGTACTAAACTACCACATTTCTATAACAGCTTAATTCAACGTTTCCAATGTAAATTTCTTCCTTTATATAGTGTAAACTGACATACTGAAGACTGGACAGTCATTAATTTGATTGTCCAGTATTTCCCTTATGAGATATTGCCTCACTTTGCAAATGTGCACAGCGCAAGCTGAAAATGCATTTGCAGCACAATAAAAACCCAAACTTCTATAACAGCTAAACCAAACGTTTCCAATGAAAGATTCCACCTTTATATCGTGGAAAAAGACATCCTGAAGCCTGGACAGTCATTAATTTGATTGTCCAGTGTTTCCCTTATGAGATAATGCCTCACATAGCAGAATCATAAAAACATGGACGTGATGGTAAACTGTCCATTGTGCCGATAGATGGTATTCTCATGAGGTTAGGCTTGCTATGGAGAGTGGCATGGGGGTTGTGTCTCATGGTTGGAATGGGAAAGATGTCAATTTGGGACACATCGTCAGTAGTGTTCCATCAAATCACTGGGTGTTTCGGCCTTTATCACTAGACACCCTCATCGATGGTGGCCAGCGGCCGGTTGATCACGCCCGCGCTTATGTCCCATGCCCAATTAACTGTGGTGGATGGTTCTGCCCTGGGTACTCAAGTGGGATGACGCAGATTAGTGGTGGGATGGGGAGGGGGGACGGGGGTCATGTTGCTGATCTATGAGCCCAGTAGGGGTCCTTCCTCTTCATCCAGATCCACTGGCTGCTTCTTTCAGCCGCTTTAGAGAGCGATCTGACTGTGTGCCGCAGAGCCTGTCCATGGATTCCCAGGTCTTTCAGCAGCTTGATGGTTGATGAGGCCAGAAACCCTCTGCATCCAACTTCGACGGGATAGACCTTGGCTTTCCACCCTCGTTGTTGTGCGTCCGCCGCCAGTTCAGTGTAGCGCAACTTCTTACGCTCATAGGCCTCTTCAACTGCATTTTCCCACGGGACTGTGAGCTCTGCAATGTAGACAGTCTTCAATGAATGGGACCACAGCACTAAGTCTGGCCTTAGGGTGGTGGTTGCAATCTCTGCTGGGAAGATTAGTTGCTGACCTATATCGACCAGCATCTTCCAATCCCGAGCCTTGGTTAGCTGACCAACTTCTGGCTTGAGAAAAGGATGGTTGGGCTTTTCCTGTCCCTCTCGGACAAATTTTGGTGCTGTAATGGTAGTGGTGGCTCTTAAGGGCAAGGAGTTGATGGTAGTTCTCCTGCTTTCAAGCACTGCTGCCAAGCTCTTGAGGACCTGGTTGTGCCTCCAGGTATAGCGGCCTTGTGTGAGGCTGGTCTTACAACCAGTCAGGATGTGTTTGAGAGTTGCTGGTGTTGGGCAGAGGGCACAGGTTGGATCTTCGCCATACCACTGGTGGAGGTTTTTTGGGGATGGCAGCACGTCATTGGTAGCTCTGATGATGAAGCTGATGTTGCTAGCTTCCATCTCCCAGAGATCCCTCCAGCCAAGCTTTCTTTTCTCCAGGCCTTCCCACCTCATCCACTGTCCCTGCTTGGCAAGCGAGACAGCCTTTGCAGACCTTTCAGCCTCTTCCTGGCGGCGCACCTCCTCCACGACCATTTTTTTCCTCTCTGCGGTTGAGGCCTTACACCAAGTTGGTTTGCTTGCTGTAAGGCCAAAGCCTCCTCTTCCCCTCTGGACGTGTCCCACAATATCGCTGTGCCTCAGGGCTGCTGTGGCATGCTGCACTGCACTGGATGGTGTCCATTTCCGTGCAGTTGACAGGGGTGGTGCCGTTTCACTGATGGTCCGGTCTCTGGAGTCCGTCAGCGTCATCTGTAGTCTCACTTTAGAGCACTTGTATTCTTCAGTGAGACTTGTGATGGGCAGTTCGAGGACTCCTTTGCCATAGAGGCTGATGTTATTCAGACAGCGTGGGACACCAAGCCACTGTTTCACATATACTGTGATGGCTCGCTCCATCTTCTCCACAGTTGTTAGTGGGACCTCGTAGACAGTGAGTGGCCACATCACGAGAGGGAGAAGCCCAAATTGCAGACACCAGAGCTTGAGCTTCCCTGGTAGTGGAGTCTTGTTGATGTTGTTCAGGTCGTTGATGATATCCTGTCTTAGCTGCTGCACCTGGTTTTTATCCTTAAGACTTGAGTCATACCATCTGCCCAGGCTTTTGACAGGTTGTTCTGCCACCGTTGGTATTGGTTCGTCACCAATGCAGAACTTCACGTCTTTTAGCTCTCCCTTGATTATCGAGATGCTACGTGACTTGTTCGGCTTGATTTTCATCCGGGCCCAGCTGATGTTTTCCTGCAGCTTACCAAGTAGCCGCCTGGTGCAAGCTGCAGTGGTGGTCAGAGTGGTCATGTCGTCCATATATACTCGGACGGTGGAAGGCGGATCCCGTTCCTGGTTCGCTCACCCCGCCACCCATTTTGAGGCCCTGATGATGACCTCCATGGCCATTGTAAAGGCCAGGGGTGAGATCGTGCAACCTGCCATGATGCCTACTTCTACTTGCTGCCATGATGTTTTGAAGTCGGGTGTTGTGAAGCACAGCTGCAGGTCTTCAAAGTAGAATTTTACCAAGGTAGTGATGGATGTTGGAACGCGGAAGAAGTTGAAGGACTCCCAGAGAAGGCTATGCGGAACTGAACCAAAGGCATTGGCTAGGTCGAGAAAGATGACATGAAGATCCCCTTTGTTCTTCTTCGCTGCTTGAATCTGATGCCAGATCATACTGGTGTGCTCCAAGCAGCCAGAGAATCCAGAAATTCCAGCCTTTTGTACGGATGTGTCAATGTACTCGTTTTTTCTCCAGGTAGGTGGTGTGTGTCAAGACGCTGAAAAAGATTTTCCCTTCAACGTTGAGAAGGCTGATTGGCCGAAATTGACTGATATCTGCGTCCTTCTCTTTTGGAATTAGTACACCTCCAGCCCTTCGCCATGCCTTTGGTATTATCCCCTTCTGCCAGACGATTCTCATTAGCCTCCAAAGATAGCGTAGGACATCTGGTGAGTTCTTGTAGAGCTTATATGACACTCCATTTGGTCCTGGTGCAGATCCTGATCTTGCACGCCCACCATGTTCTCCACTTCTTTCCATTTTGGAGGGCCGGTCTCGATGTTGACCTCTGGTGGTCGAATGGGGGGGATATCATGTGGGATGGCTAGCTGTTCATGCCTTTTCGTGTCTTGGTAGACCTTTTCCAGGTGCTCTTCAAGTTCCTTCTTTGAAGTTTGCAGGAACCCGCTTTTGTCCTTAGCGAAGAGATCTTTGACAAACTTGAAGGGATTTTTATAGAACAGGGTTCTTGTGTGTTCCTTCTTCCTGCGAAGTTTCCTCAAGTTCTCTGCTCTTCGTAAGGTTTTCAACCGGAGCTTGATGTCCCCATGGAGCAGCATGAGACCTTCTCTCTCTGGATCAGAGGCTTTTCTCCACTGTTTCCGCAGGTCCCTTCTTTCCCTGATCAGTCTCTCTATCTCTTGTTGCCTCCTAGGTTTGGTTGGTGGTGGTATTTTGTTGGTGGTTTTCCAGCTGTTCACTCCAAAGCGCTCCTCTCCATAGTGGTAGATGATGTCACCGATGTGTTCCAGCTTTCTCTCTGCAGTGCCCACTTGTTGCTCCAACATTTTCACCAGGTCGTTATTGACGGTTTCCCACTCTCTCTTCTCAATAGTTTTGGGCCACCTCACACTCTGTCTGGGCCCTTTGATCTTGTTCTCTTTGGGAGGTCTCTGTGGCTGGGTGGGTTCTACCTCCTGCAATTCTGTGTTTATAATACCCTCCTCAGTGACAGGGGGGCTGATGCTCTGCGAACTTTGGGTTTTTTCCCGTCGCTGTGCTTCACTCGACTGATTTGACGCATTACTTCGTAAGAAGTATTGGTCAATGCGAGGCCCTTGACTCGGCTTTCCCAAACACCGCTTCTTTCCTTGGTGGATCTTCAACCCTGTAACTGATGTTACTTTTGCCCAGCCACAGGTGCAGACCTGAAGTGAGTGTCCTGCTGCCATTGTCTCATGCACCGTGTTCTTGCTCGTAGTCATGTTTGTTCCTAGGTCTGTAGCCGTGTGGTCAGTCATTGAGCCATCTTGCGCCCCCGCTCTCGCAGGCTGTAGGGGTGTCATTCTTTGTAGACTTTCTGTAGCACTTGGCGGGTGTCTCCAACAAACTGAACACAGTGTCAGAGACTGCCAGCATGGGTAGCTAGCCCATGTCAGCCCCAGTGGGGTCTATTCCCTCCTGTCAGCAGTCTCTCCAGGCTGTCACACAGACTTTTTCTAAGTGTTGCTGTATCTCATGAAGGAAATACTGGACAAAGAAATTAATGACTTCCCAGGCTTCAGGATGCATTTTTACACTATATAAATGTGGAAATTTACATTGGAAACGTTTGGTTTAGCTGTTAATGAAGTTTCGTTTTTTTAGTGCTGCAAATTCATTGTCTGCTGGCGCTGTACACTTTTTCTAAGTGTTGCAATATCTCATGAAGGAAATACTGGACAATCAAATTAATGACTTCCCAGGCTTCAGGATGCCTTTTTACACTATATAAATGTGGAAATTTACATTGGAAACGTTTGGTTTAGCTGTTAATGAAGTTTCGTTTTTTTAGTGCTGCAAATTCATTGTCTGCTGGCGCTGTACACTTTTTCTAAGTGTTGCAATATCTCATGAAGGAAATACTGGACAATCAAATTAATGACTTTCCAGGCTTCAGGATGCCTTTCTACACTGTATAAAGGTGGAAATTTACATTGGAAACGTTTGGTTTAGCTGTTATAAAAGTTTGTTTTTTTAGTGCTGTAAATGCATTCTCAGCTCGCGCTGTACACATTTGCTATGTGAGGCATTATCTCATAAGGGAAATACTGGACAATCAAATTAATGACTTCCCAGGCTTCAGGATGCCTTTTTACACTATATAAAGGTGGAAATTTACATTGGAAACGTTTGGTTTAGCTGTTATAAAAGTTTGGTTTTTTAGTGCTGTAAATGCATTTTCAGCTCGCGCTGTACACATTTGCTATGTGAGGCATTATCTCAAAAGGGAAATACTGGACAATCAAATTAATGACTTCCCAGGCTTCAGGATGCCTTTTTACACTATATAAAGGTGGAAATTTACATTGGAAACGTTTGGTTTAGCTGTTATAAAAGTTTGGTTTTTTAGTGCTGTAAATGCATTTTCAGCTCGCGCTGTACACATTTGCTATGGTGAGGCATTATCTCATAAGGGAAATACTGGACAATCAAATTAATGACTTCCCAGGCTTCAGGATGTCTTTTTACACTATATAAAGGTGGAAATTTACATTGGAAACGTTTGGTTTAGCTGTTATAAAAGTTTGGTTTTTTTGTGCTGTAAATGCATTTTCAGCTCACGCTGTACACATTTGCTATGAGAGGCATTATCTCATAAGGGAAATATTGGACAATCAAATTAATGACTGCCCAGGCTTCAGGATGCCTTTCTACACTATATAAAGGTGGAAATTTACATTGGAAACGTTTGGTTTAGCTGTTAATGAAGTTTCGTTTTTTTAGTGCTGCAAATTCATTGTCTGCTGGCGCTGTACACTTTTTCTAAGTGTTGCAATATCTCATGAAGGAAATACTGGACAATCAAATTAATGACTTTCCAGGCTTCAGGATGCCTTTCTACACTATATAAAGGTGGAAATTTACATTGGAAACGTTTGGTTTAGCTGTTATAAAAGTTTGGTTTTTTAGTGCTGTAAATGCATTTTCAGCTCGCGCTGTACACATTTGCTATGAGAGGCATTATCTCATAAAGGAAATATTGGACAATCAAATTAATGACTGCCCAGGCTTCAGGATGTCTTTTTACACTATATAAAGGTGAAAATTTACATTGGAAACGTTTAGTTTAGCTGTTATAAAAGTTTGTTTTTTTAGTGCTGTAAATGCATTTTCAGCTCGCGCTGTACACATTTGCTATGTGAGGCATTATCTCATAAGGGAAATACTGGACAATCAAATTAATGACTTCCCAGGCTTCAGGATGCCTTTTTACACTATATAAATGTGGAAATTTACATTGGAAACGTTTGGTTTAGCTGGAAATGAAGTTTCGTTTTTTTAGTGCTGCAAATTCATTGTCTGCTGGCGCTGTACACTTTTTCTAAGTGTTGCAATATCTCATGAAGGAAATACTGGACAATCAAATTCATGACTTTCCAGGCTTCAGGATGCCTTTCTACACTATATAAAGGTGGAAATTTACATTGGACACGTTTGGTTTAGCTGTTATAAAAGTTTGGTTTTTTAGTGCTGTAAATGCATTTTCAGCTCGCGCTGTACACATTTGCTATGTGAGGCATTATCTCATAAGGGAAATACT
Organism: Idiotropiscis lumnitzeri; assembly: GCF_059441095.1. Lineage (NCBI taxonomy): Eukaryota > Metazoa > Chordata > Actinopteri > Syngnathiformes > Syngnathidae > Idiotropiscis > Idiotropiscis lumnitzeri. The sequence goes on along the minus strand of NW_028283632.1, from coordinate 482,870 downwards.
GGACAATCAAATTAATGACTTCCCAGGCTTCAGGATGCCTTTTTACACTATATAAATGTGGAAATTTACATTGGAAACGTTTGGTTTAGCTGTTATAAAAGTTTGTTTTTTTCCGTGCTGTAAATGCATTTTCAGCTCGCACTGTACACATTTGCTATGTGAGGCATTATCTCATAAGGGAAATACTGGACAATCAAATTAATGACTTCCCAGGCTTCAGGATGCCTTTTTACACTATATAAAGGTGGAAATGTACATTGGAAACGTTTGGTTTAGCTGTTATAAAAGTTTGGTTTTTTAGTGCTGTAAATGAATTTTCAGCTTGCGCTGTACTCATTTGCTATGTGAGGCATTATCTCATAAGGGAAATACTGGACAATCAAATTAATGACTTCCCAGGGTTCAGGATGCCTTTTTACACTATATAAATGTGGAAATTTACATTGGAAACGTTTGGTTTAGCTGTTAATGAAGTTTCGTTTTTTTAGTGCTGAAAATTCATTGTCTGCTGGCGCTGTACACTTTTTCTAAGTGTTGCAATATCTCATGAAGGAAATACTGGACAATCAAATTAATGACTTTCCAGGCTTCAGGATGCCTTTCTACACTATATAAAGGTGGAAATTTACATTGGAAACGTTTGGTTTAGCTGTTATAAAAGTTTGGTTTTTTAGTGCTGTAAATGCTATGTGAGGCATTATCTCATAAGGGAAATATTGGACAATCAAATTAATGACTGCCCAGGCTTCAGGATGTCTTTTTTACACTATATAAAGGTGGAAATTTACATTGGAAACGTTTAGTTTAGCTGTTATAAAAGTTAGTTTTTTTAGTGCTGTAAATGCATTTTCAGCTCGCGCTGTACACATTTGCTATGTGAGGCATTATCTCATAAGGGAAATACTGGACAATCAAATTAATGACTTCCCAGGCTTCAGGATGCCTTTTTACACTATATAAATGTGGAAATTTACATTGGAAACGTTTGGTTTAGCTGTTAATGAAGGTTCGTTTTTTTAGTGCTGCAAATTCATTGTCTGCTGGCGCTGTACACTTTTTCTAAGTGTTGCAATATCTCATGAAGGAAATACTGGACAATCAAATTAATGACTTCCCAGGCTTCAGGATGCCTTTTTACACTATATAAATGTGGAAATTTACATTGGAAACGTTTGGTTTAGCTGTTAATGAAGTTTCGTTTTTTTAGTGCTGCAAATTCATTGTCTAATGATAATAATAATATAATAATAATGCCTTTATTAGTCCCACAATGGGGAAATTCGAGATTCGAACCCAGGCCTCCTGGGGAGACTGGGTCCGGAACGCGGCGCCTTAGACCACTCGGCCATCCTGGCAGCCAATTCGAGATTCGAACCCAGGCCTCTTGGGGAGACTGGGACCGGAACGCGGCGCCTTAGACCACTCGGCCATCCTGGCAGCCTGCTGTCTGCTGTCGCTGTACACTTTTTCTAAGTGTTGCAATATCTCATGAAGGAAATACTGGACAATCAAATTAATGACTTTCCAGGCTTCAGGATGCCTTTTTACACTATATAAAGGTGGAAATTTACATTGGAAACGTTTGGTTTAGCTGTTATAAACGTTTGTTTTTTTAGTGCTGTAAATGCATTTTCAGCTCGCGCTGTACACATTTGCTATGTGAGGCATTATCCCATAAGGGAAATACTGGACAATCAAATTAATGACTTACCAGGCTTCAGGAGACCTTTTTACACTATATAGAGGTGGAAATTTACATTGGAAACGTTTAGTTTAGCTGTTATAAAAGTTTGTTTTTTTAGTGCTGTAAATGCATTTTCAGCTCGCGCTGTACACATTTGCTATGTGAGGCATTATCTCATAAGGGAAATAATGGACAATCAAATTAATGACTTCCCAGGCTTCAGGATGCCTTTTTACACTATATAAATGTGGAAATTTACATTGGAAACTTTTGGTTTAGCTGTTAATGAAGTTTCGTTTTTTTAGTGCTGCAAATTCATTGTCTGCTGGCGCTGTACACTTTTTCTAAGTGTTGCATTTTCTCATGAAGGAAATACTGGACAATCAAATTAATGACTTTCCAGGCTTCAGGATGCCTTTTTACACTATATAAAGGTGGAAATTTACATTGTAAACGTTTGGTTTAGCTGTTATAAAAGTTTGTTTTTTTAGTGCTGTAAATGCATTTTCAGCTCGCGCTGTACACATTTGCTATGTGAGACATTATCTCATAATGGAAATGCTGGACAATCAAATTAATGACTTCCCAGGCTTCAGGAGACCTTTTTACACTATATAATTGTGGAAATTTACATTGGAAACGTTTGGTTTAGCTGTTATAAAAGTTTGGTTTTTTAGTGCTGTAAATGCATTTTCAGCTCGCGCTGTACACATTTGCTATGAGAGGCATTATCTCATAAGGAAAATATTGGACAATCAAATTAATGACTGCCCAGGCTTCAGGATATCTTTTTACACGACATAAAGGTGGAAATTTACATTGGAAACGTTTGGTTTAGCTGTTAATGAAGTTTCGTTTTTTTAGTGCTGCAAATTCATTGTCTGCTGGCGCTGTACACTTTTTCTAAGTGTTGCAATATCTCATGAAGGAAATACTGGACAATCAAATTAATGACTTTCCAGGCTTCAGGATGCCTTTCTACACTATATAAAGGTGGAAATTTACATTGGAAACGTTTGGTTTAGCTGTTATAAAAGTTTGGTTTTTTAGTGCTGTAAATGCATTTTCAGCTCGCGCTGTACACATTTGCTATGAGAGGCATTATCTCATAAGGGAAATATTGGACAATCAAATTAATGACTGCCCAGGCTTCAGGATGTCTTTTTACACTATATAAAGGTGAAAATTTACATTGGAAACGTTTAGTTTAGCTGTTATAAAAGTTTGTTTTTTTAGTGCTGTAAATGCATTTTCAGCTCGCGCTGTACACATTTGCTATGTGAGGCATTATCTCATAAGGGAAATACTGGACAATCAAATTAATGACTTCCCAGGCTTCAGGATGCCTTTTTACACTATATAAATGTGGAAATTTACATTGGAAACGTTTGGTTTAGCTGTAAATGAAGTTTCGTTTTTTTAGTGCTGCAAATTCATTGTCTGCTGGCGTTGTACACTTTTTCTAAGTGTTGCAATATCTCATGTAGGAAATACTGGACAATCAAATTAATGACTTTCCAGGCTTCAGGATGCCTTTCTACACTATATAAAGGTGGAAATTTACATTGGAAACGTTTGGTTTAGCTGTTATAAAAGTTTGGTTTTTTAGTGCTGTAAATGCATTTTCAGCTCGCGCTGTACACATTTTCTATGAGAGGCATTATCTCATAAGGGAAATATTGGACAATCAAATTAATGACTGCCCAGGCTTCAGGATGTTTTTTTTACACTATATAAAGGTGGAAATTTACATTAGAAACGTTTGGTTTAGCTGTTATAAAAGTTTGGTTTTTTAGTGCTGTAAATGCATTTTCAGCTCGCGCTGTACACATTTTCTATGAGAGGCATTATCTCATAAGGGAAATATTGGACAATCAAATTAATGACTGCCCAGGCTTCAGGATGTCTTTTTACACTATATAAAGGTGGAAATTTACATTGGAAACGTTTAGTTTAGCTGTTATAAAAGTTTGTTTTTTTAGTGCTGTAAATGCATTTTCAGCTCGCGCTGTACACATTTGCTATGTGAGGCATTATCTCATAAGGGAAATACTGGACAATCAAATTAATGACTTCCCAGGCTTCAGGATGCCTTTTTACACTATATAAATGTGGAAATTTACATTGGAAACGTTTGGTTTAGCTGTTATAAAAGTTTGTTTTTTTCGTGCTGTAAATGCATTTTCAGCACTAAAAAACCATACTTTTATAACAGCTAAACCAAACGTTTCCAATGTAAATTTCCACCTTTATATAGTGTAAAAAGACATCCTGAAGCCTGGGCAGTCATTAATTTGATTGTCCAATATTTCCCTTATGAGATAATGCCTCTCATAGCAAATGTGTACAGCGCGAGCTGAAAATGCATTTACAGCACTAAAAAACCTAACTTTTATTACAGCTAAACCAAACGTTTCCAATGTAAATTTCCACCTTTATATAGTGTAAAAAGGCATCCTGAAGCCTGGAAAGTCATTAATTTGATTGTCCAGTATTTCCTTCATGAGATATTGCAACACTTAGAAAAAGTGTACAGCGCCAGCAGACAATGAATTTTCAGCACTAAAAAACGAAACTTCATTAACAGCTAAACCAAACGTTTCCAATGTAAATTTCCACATTTATAGAGTGTAAAAAGGCATCCTGAAGCCTGGGAAGTCATTAATTTGATTGTCCAGTATTTCCCTTATGAGATAATGCCTCACATAGCAAATGTGTTCAGTGCGAGCTGAAAATGCATTTTCAGCACTAAAAAACCAAACTTTTATAACAGCTAAACCAAACGTTTCCAATGTAAATTTCCACCTTTATATAGTGTAAAAAGACATCCTGAAGCCTGGGCAGTCATTCATTTGATTGTCCAATATTTCCCTTATGAGATAATGCCTCTCATAGCAAATGTGTACAGCGCGAGCTGAAAATGCATTTACAGCACTAAAAAACCAAACTTTTATAACAGCTAAACCAAACGTTTCCAATGTACATTTCCACCTTTATATAGTGTAGAAAGGCATCCTGAAGCCTGGAAAGTCATTAATTTGATTGTCCAGTATTTCCTTCATGAGATATTGCAACACTTAGAAAAAGTGTACAGCGCCAGCAGACAATGAATTTTCAGCACTAAAAAAACGAAACTTCATTAACAGCTAAACTAAACGTTTCCAATGTAAATTTCCACCTTTATATAGTGTAAAAAGACATCCTGAAGCCTGGGCAGTCATTAATTTGATTGTCCAATATTTCCCTTATGAGATAATGCCTCTCATAGCAAATGTGTACAGCGCGAGCTGAAAATGCATATACAGCACTAAAAAACCAAACTTTTATAACAGCTAAACCAAACGTTTCCAATGTAAATTTCCACCTTTATATAGTGTAGAAAGGCATCCTGAAGCCTGGAAAGTCATTAAATTGATTGTCCAGTATTTCCTTCATGAGAAATTGCAACACTTAGAAAAAGTGTACAGCGCCAGCAGACAATGAATTTTCAGCACTAAAAAAACGAAACTTCATTAACAGCTAAACCAAACGTTTCCAATGTAAATTTCCACATTTATAGAGTGTAAAAAGACATCCTGAAGCCTGGGCAGTCATTAATTTGATTGTCCAATATTTCCCTTATGAGATAATGCCTCTCATAGCAAATGTGTACAGCGCGAGCTGAAAATGCATTTACAGCACTAAAAAAACAAACTTTTATAACAGCTAAACCAAACGTTTCCAATGTAAATTTCCACCTTTATATAGTGTAAAAAGACATCCTGAAGCCTGGGCAGTCATTAATTTGATTGTCCAGTATTTCCCTTATGAGATAATGCCTCACATAGCAAATGTGGACAGTGCGAGCTGAAAATGCATTTTCAGCACTAAAAAAACCAAACTTTTATAACAGCTAAACCAAACGTTTCCAATGTAAATTTCCACCTTTATATAGTGTAAAAAGACATCCTGAAGCCTGGGCAGTCATTAATTTGATTGTCCAGTATTTCCCTTATGAGATAATGCCTCACACAGCAAATGTGTACAGTGCGAGCTGAAAATGCATTTTCAGCACTAAAAAAACCAAACTTTTATAACAGCTAAACCAAACGTTTCCAATGTAAATCTCCACCTTTATATAGTGTAAAAAGACATCCTGAAGCCTGGGCAGTCATTAATTTGATTGTCCAATATTTCCCTTCTGAGATAATGCCTCTCATAGCAAATGTGTACAGCGCGAGCTGAAAATGCATTTACAGCACTAAAAAACCAAACTTTTATAACAGCTAAACCAAACGTTTCCAATGTACATTTCCACCTTTATATAGTGTAGAAAGGCATCCTGAAGCCTGGAAAGTAATTAATTTGATTGTCCAGTATTTCCTTCATGAGATATTGCAACACATAGAAAAAATGTACAGCGCCAGCAGACAATGAATTTTCAGCACTAAAAAAACGAAACTTCATTAACAGCTAAACTAAACGTTTCCAATGTAAATTTCCACCTTTATATAGTGTAGAAAGGCATCCTGAAGCCTGGAAAGTCATTAATTTGATTGTCCAGTATTTCCTTCATGAGATATTGCAACACTTAGAAAAAGTGTACAGCGCCAGCAGACAATGAATTTTCAGCACTAAAAAAACGAAACTTCATTAACAGCTAAACTAAACGTTTCCAATGTAAATTTCCACCCTTATATAGTGTAAAAAGACATCCTGAAGCCTGGGCAGTCATTAATTTGATTGTCCAATATTTCCCTTATGAGATAATGCTTCTCATAGCAAATGTGTACAGCGCGAGCTGAAAATGCATTTACAGCACTAAAAAACCAAACTTTTATAACAGCTAAACCAAACGTTTCCAATGTAAATTTCCACCTTTATATAGCGTAGAAAGGCATCCTGAAGCCTGGAAAGTCATTAATTTGATTGTCCAGTATTTCCTTCATGAGATATTGCAACACTTAGAAAAAGTGTACAGCGCCAGCAGACAATGAATTTTCAGCACTAAAAAAACGAAACTTCATTAACAGCTAAACCAAACGTTTCCAATGTAAATTTCCACATTTATAGAGTGTAAAAAGGCATCCTGAAGCCTGGGAAGTCATTAATTTGATTGTCCAGTATTTCCCTTATGAGATAATGCCTCACATAGCAAATGTGTACAGTGCGAGCTGAAAATGCATTTTCAGCACTAAAAAACCAAACTTTTATAACAGCTAAACCAAACGTTTCCAATGTAAATTTCCACCTTTATATAGTGTAAAAAGACATCCTGAAGCCTGGGCAGTCATTAATTTGATTGTCCAGTATTTCCCTTATGAGATAATGCCTCACACAGCAAATGTGTACAGTGCGAGCTGAAAATGCATTTTCAGCACTAAAAAAACCAAACTTTTATAACAGCTAAACCAAACGTTTCCAATGTAAATTTCCACCTTTATATAGTGTAAAAAGACATCCTGAAGCCTGGGCAGTCATTAATTTGATTGTCCAATATTTCCCTTCTGAGATAATGCCTCTCATAGCAAATGTGTACAGCGCGAGCTGAAAATGCATTTACAGCACTAAAAAACCAAACTTTTATAACAGCTAAACCAAACGTTTCCAATGTACATTTCCACCTTTATATAGTGTAGAAAGGCATCCTGAAGCCTGGAAAGTCATTAATTTGATTGTCCAGTATTTCCTTCATGAGATATTGCAACACTTAGAAAAAGTGTACAGCGCCAGCAGACAATGAATTTTCAGCACTAAAAAAACGAAACTTCATTAACAGCTAAACTAAACGTTTCCAATGTAAATTTCCACCCTTATATAGTGTAAAAATACATCCTGAAGCCTGGGCAGTCATTAATTTGATTGTCCAATATTTCCCTTATGAGATAATGCCTCTCATAGCAAATGTGTACAGCGCGAGCTGAAAATGCATTTACAGCACTAAAAAACCAAACTTTTATAACAGCTAAACCAAACGTTTCCAATGTAAATTTCCACCTTTATATAGTGTAGAAAGGCATCCTGAAGCCTGGAAAGTCATTAATTTGATTGTCCAGTATTTCCTTCATGAGATATTGCAACACTTAGAAAAAGTGTACAGCGCCAGCAGACAATGAATTTTCAGCACTAAAAAAACGAAACTTCATTAACAGCTAAACCAAACGTTTCCAATGTAAATTTCCACATTTATAGAGTGTAAAAGGCATCCTGAAGCCTGGGAAGTCATTAATTTGATTGTCCAGTATTTCCCTTATGAGATAATGCCTCACATAGCAAATGTGTACAGTGCGAGCTGAAAATGCATTTTCAGCACTAAAAAAACAAACTTTTATAACAGCTAAACCAAACGTTTCCAATGTAAATTTCCACCTTTATATAGTGTAAAAAGACATCCTGAAGCCTGGGCAGTCATTAATTTGATTGTCCAGTATTTCCCTTATGAGATAATGCCTCACATAGCAAATGTGTACAGTGCGAGCTGAAAATGCATTTTCAGCACTAAAAAAACCAAACTTTTATAACAGCTAAACCAAACGTTTCCAATGTAAATTTCCACCTTTATATAGTGTAAAAAGACATCCCGAAGCCTAGGCAGTCATTAATTTGATTGTCCAATATTTCCCTTATGAGACAATGCCTCTCATAGCAAATGTGTACAGCGCGAGCTGAAAATGCATTTTCAGCACTAAAAAAACAAACTTTTATAACAGCTAAACCAAACGTTTCCAATGTACATTTCCACCTTTATATAGTCTAGAAAGGCATCCTGAAGCCTGGAAAGTCATTGATTTGATTGTCCAGTATTTCCTTCATGAGATATTGCAACACTTAGAAAAAGTGTACAGCGCCAGCAGACAATGAATTTTCAGCACTAAAAAAACGAAACTTCATTAACAGCTAAACTAAACGTTTCCAATGTAAATTTCCAACTTTATATAGAGTAAAAAGACATCCTGAAGCCTGGGCAGCCATTAATTTGATTGTCCAATATTTCCCTTATGAGATAATGCCTCTCGTAGCAAATGTGTACAGCGCGAGCTGAAAATGCATTTACAGCACTAAAAAACCAAACTTTTATAACAGCTAAACCAAACGTTTCCAATGTAAATTTCCACCTTTATATAGTGTAAAAAGACATCCTGAAGCCTGGGCAGTCATTAATTTGATTGTCCAATATTTCCCTTATGAGATAATGCCTCTCATAGCAAATGTGTACAGCGCGAGCTGAAAATGCATTTACAGCACTAAAAAACCAAACTTTTATAACAGCTAAACCAAACGTTTCCAATGTAAATTTCCACCTTTATATAGTGTAGAAAGGCATCCTGAAGCCTGGAAAGTCATTAATTTGATTGTCCAGTATTTCCTTCATGAGATATTGCAACACTTAGAAAAAGTGTACAGCGCCAGCAGACAATGAATTTTCAGCACTAAAAAAAACGAAACTTCATTAACAGCTAAACTAAACGTTTCCAATGTAAATTTCCACCTTTATATAGTGTAAAAAGACATCCTGAAGCCTGGGCAGTCATTAATTTGATTGTCCAATATTTCCCTTATGAGATAATGCCTCTCATAGCAAATGTGTACAGCGCGAGCTGAAAATGCATTTACAGCACTAAAAAACCAAACTTTTATAACAGCTAAACCAAACATTTCCAATGTAAATTTCCACCTTTATATAGTGTAGAAAGGCATCCTGAAGCCTGGAAAGTCATTAATTTGATTGTCCAGTATTTCCTTCATGAGATATTGCAACACTTAGAAAAAGTGTACAGCGCCAGCAGACAATGAATTTTCAGCACTAAAAAAACGAAACTTCATTAACAGCTAAACCAAACGTTTCCAATGTAAATTTCCACATTTATAGAGTGTAAAAAGGCATCCTGAAGCCTGGGAAGTCATTAATTTGATTGTCCAGTATTTCCCTTATGAGATAATGCCTCACATAGCAAATGTGTACAGTGCGAGCTGAAAATGCATTTTCAGCACTAAAAAACCAAACTTTTATAACAGCTAAACCAAACGTTTCCAATGTAAATTTCCACCTTTTTATAGTGTAAAAAGACATCCTGAAGCCTGGGCAGTCATTAATTTGATTGTCCAATATTTCCCTTTTGAGATAATGCCTCTCATAGCAAATGTGTACAGCGCGAGCTGAAAATGCATTTACAGCACTAAAAAACCAAACTTTTATAACAGCTAAACCAAACGTTTCCAATGTACATTTCCACCTTTATATAGTGTAGAAAGGCATCCTGAAGCCTGGAAAGTCATTAATTTGATTGTCCAGTATTTCCTTCATGAGATATTGCAACACTTAGAAAAAGTGTACAGCGCCAGCAGACAATGAATTTTCAGCACTAAAAAAACGAAACTTCATTAACAGCTAAACTAAACGTTTCCGATGTAAATTTCCACCCTTATATAGTGTAAAAAGACATCCTGAAGCCTGGGCAGTCATTAATTTGATTGTCTAATATTTCCCTTATGAGATAATGCCTCTCATAGCAAATGTGTACAGCGCGAGCTGAAAATGCATTTACAGCACTAAAAAACCAAACTTTTATAACAGCTAAACCAAACGTTTCCAATGTACATTTCCACCTTTATATAGTGTAGAAAGGCATCCTGAAGCCTGGAAAGTCATTAATTTGATTGTCCAGTATTTCCTTCATGAGATATTGCAACACTTAGAAAAAGTGTACAGCGCCAGCAGACAATGAATTTTCAGCACTAAAAAAACGAAACTTCATTAACAGCTAAACTAAACGTTTCCAATGTAAATTTCCACCCTTATATAGTGTAAAAAGACATCCTGAAGCCTGGGCAGTCATTAATTTGATTGTCCAATATTTCCCTTATGAGATAATGCCTCTCATAGCAAATGTGTACAGCGCGAGCTGAAAATGCATTTACAGCACTAAAAAACCAAACTTTTATAACAGCTAAACCAAACGTTTCCAATGTAAATTTCCACCTTTATATAGTGTAGAAAGGCATCCTGAAGCCTGGAAAGTCATTAATTTGATTGTCCAGTATTTCCTTCATGAGATATTGCAACACTTAGAAAAAGTGTACAGCGCCAGCAGACAATGAATTTTCAGCACTAAAAAAACGAAACTTCATTAACAGCTAAACCAAACGTTTCCAATGTAAATTTCCACATTCATAGAGTGTAAAAAGGCATCCTGAAGCCTGGGAAGTCATTAATTTGATTGTCCAGTATTTCCCTTATGAGATAATGCCTCACATAGCAAATGTGTACAGTGCGAGCTGAAAATGCATTTTCAGCACTAAAAAACCAAACTTTTATAACAGCTAAACCAAACGTTTCCAATGTAAATTTCCACCTTTATATAGTGTAAAAAGACATCCTGAAGCCTGGGCAGTCATTAATTTGATTGTCCAGTATTTCCCTTATGAGATAATGCCTCACACAGCAAATGTGTACAGTGCGAGCTGAAAATGCATTTTCAGCACTAAAAAAAACAAACTTTTATAACAGCTAAACCAAACGTTTCCAATGTAAATTTCCACCTTTATATAGTGTAAAAAGACATCCTGAAGCCTGGGCAGTCATTAATTTGATTGTCCAATATTTCCCTTCTGAGATAATGCCTCTCATAGCAAATGTGTACAGCGCGAGCTGAAAATGCATTTACAGCACTAAAAAACCAAACTTTTATAACAGCTAAACCAAACGTTTCCAATGTACATTTCCACCTTTATATAGTGTAGAAAGGCATCCTGAAGCCTGGAAAGTCATTAATTTGATTGTCCAGTATTTCCTTCATGAGATATTGCAACACTTAGAAAAAGTGTACAGCGCCAGCAGACAATGAATTTTCAGCACTAAAAAAACGAAACTTCATTAACAGCTAAACTAAACGTTTCCAATGTAAATTTCCACCCTTATATAGTGTAAAAAGACATCCTGAAGCCTGGGCAGTCATTAATTTGATTGTCCAATATTTCCCTTATGAGATAATGCCTCTCATAGCAAATGTGTACAGCGCGAGCTGAAAATGCATTTACAGCACTAAAAAACCAAACTTTTATAACAGCTAAACCAAACGTTTCCAATGTAAATTTCCACCTTTATATAGTGTAGAAAGGCATCCTGAAGCCTGGAAAGTCATTAATTTGATTGTCCAGTATTTCCTTCATGAGATATTGCAACACTTAGAAAAAGTGTACAGCGCCAGCAGACAATGAATTTTCAGCACTAAAAAAACGAAACTTCATTAACAGCTAAACCAAACGTTTCCAATGTAAATTTCCACATTTATAGAGTGTAAAAAGGCATCCTGAAGCCTGGGAAGTCATTAATTTGATTGTCCAGTATTTCCCTTATGAGATAATGCCTCACATAGCAAATGTGTACAGTGCGAGCTGAAAATGCATTTTCAGCACTAAAAAAACAAACTTTTATAACAGCTAAACCAAACGTTTCCAATGTAAATTTCCACCTTTATATAGTGTAAAAAGACATCCTGAAGCCTGGGCAGTCATTAATTTGATTGTCCAGTATTTCCCTTATGAGATAATGCCTCACACAGCAAATGTGTACAGTGCGAGCTGAAAATGCATTTTCAGCACTAAAAAAACCAAACTTTTATAACAGCTAAACCAAACGTTTCCAATGTAAATTTCCACCTTTATATAGTGTAAAAAGACATCCTGAAGCCTGGGCAGTCATTAATTTGATTGTCCAATATTTCCCTTCTGAGATAATGCCTCTCATAGCAAATGTGTACAGCGCGAGCTGAAAATGCATTTACAGCACTAAAAAACCAAACTTTTATAACAGCTAAACCAAACGTTTCCAATGTACATTTCCACCTTTATATAGTGTAGAAGGCATCCTGAAGCCTGGAAAGTCATTAATTTGATTGTCCAGTATTTCCTTCATGAGATATTGCAACACTTAGAAAAAGTGTACAGCGCCAGCAGACAATGAATTTTCAGCACTAAAAAAACGAAACTTCATTAACAGCTAAACTAAACGTTTCCAATGTAAATTTCCACCCTTATATAGTGTAAAAAGACATCCTGAAGCCTGGGCAGTCATTAATTTGATTGTCCAATATTTCCCTTATGAGATAATGCCTCTCATAGCAAATGTGTACAGCGCGAGCTGAAAATGCATTTTCAGCACTAAAAAACCAAACTTTTATAACAGCTAAACCAAACGTTTCCAATGTAAATTTCCACCTTTATATAGTGTAGAAAGGCATCCTGAAGCCTGGAAAGTCATTAATTTGATTGTCCAGTATTTCCTTCATGAGATATTGCAACACTTAGAAAAAGTGTACAGCGCCAGCAGACAATGAATTTTCAGCACTAAAAAAACGAAACTTCATTAACAGCTAAACCAAACGTTTCCAATGTAAATTTCCACATTTATAGAGTGTCAGACAATGAATTTTCAGCACTAAATAAACGAAACTTCATTAACAGCTAAAGTAAACGTTTCCAATGTAAATTTCCACCTTTATATAGTGTAAAAAGACATCCTGAAGCCTGGGCAGTCATTAATTTGATTGTCCAATATTTCCCTTATGAGATAATGCCTCTCATAGCAAATGTGTACAGCGCGAGCTGAAAATGCATTTACAGCACTAAAAAAACAAACTTTTATAACAGCTAAACCAAACGTTTCCAATGTAAATTTCCACCTTTATATAGTGTAAAAAGACATCCTGAAGCCTGGGCAGTCATTAATTTGATTGTCCAGTATTTCCCTTATGAGATAATGCCTCACATAGCAAATGTGGACAGTGCGAGCTGAAAATGCATTTTCAGCACTAAAAAAACCAAACTTTTATAACAGCTTAACCAAACGTTTCCAATGTAAATTTCCACCTTTATATAGTGTAAAAAGACATCCTTGAAGCCTGGGCAGTCATTAATTTGATTGTCCAATATTTCCCTTATGAGATAATGCCTCTCATAGCAAATGTGTACAGTGCGAGCTGAAAATGCATTTACAGCACTAAAAAAACAAACTTTTATAACAGCTAAACCAAACGTTTCCAATGTAAATTTCCACCTTTATATAGTGTAAAAAGACATCCTGAAGCCTGGGCAGTCATTAATTTGATTGTCCAATATTTCCCTTATGAGATAATGCCTCTCATAGCAAATGTGTACAGCGCGAGCTGAAAATGCATTTACAGCACTAAAAAACCAAACTTTTATAACAGCTAAACCAAACGTTTCCAATGTAAATTTCCACCTTTATATAGTGTAGAAAGGCATCCTGAAGCCTGGAAAGTCATTAATTTGATTGTCCAGTATTTCCCTTTTGAGATAATGCCTCTCATAGCAAATGTGTACAGCGCGAGCTGAAAATGCATTTACAGCACTAAAAAACCAAACTTTTATAACAGCTAAACCAAACGTTTCCAATGTACATTTCCACCTTTATATAGTGTAGAAAGGCATCCTGAAGCCTGGAAAGTCATTAATTTGATTGTCCAGTATTTCCTTCATGAGATATTGCAACACTTAGAAAAAGTGTACAGCGCCAGCAGACAATGAATTTTCAGCACTAAAAAAACGAAACTTCATTAACAGCTAAACTAAACGTTTCCGATGTAAATTTCCACCCTTATATAGTGTAAAAAGACATCCTGAAGCCTGGGCAGTCATTAATTTGATTGTCTAATATTTCCCTTATGAGATAATGCCTCTCATAGCAAATGTGTACAGCGCGAGCTGAAAATGCATTTACAGCACTAAAAAACCAAACTTTTATAACAGCTAAACCAAACGTTTCCAATGTACATTTCCACCTTTATATAGTGTAGAAAGGCATCCTGAAGCCTGGAAAGTCATTAATTTGATTGTCCAGTATTTCCTTCATGAGATATTGCAACACTTAGAAAAAGTGTACAGCGCCAGCAGACAATGAATTTTCAGCACTAAAAAAACGAAACTTCATTAACAGCTAAACTAAACGTTTCCAATGTATATTTCCACCTTTATATAGTGTAAAAAGACATCCTGAAGCCTGGGCAGTCATTAATTTGATTGTCCAATATTTCCCTTATGAGATAATGCCTCTCATAGCAAATGTGTACAGCGCGAGCTGAAAATGCATTTACAGCACTAAAAAAACAAACTTTTATAACAGCTAAACCAAACGTTTCCAATGTAAATTTCCACCTTTATATAGTGTAAAAAGACATCCTGAAGCCTGGGCAGTCATTAATTTGATTGTCCAGTATTTCCCTTATGAGATAATGCCTCACATAGCAAATGTGGACAGTGCGAGCTGAAAATGCATTTTCAGCACTAAAAAAACCAAACTTTTATAACAGCTAAACCAAACGTTTCCAATGTAAATTTCCACCTTTATATAGTGTAAAAAGACATCCTGAAGCCTGGGCAGTCATTAATTTGATTGTCCAGTATTTCCCTTATGAGATAATGCCTCACACAGCAAATGTGTACAGTGCGAGCTGAAAATGCATTTTCAGCACTAAAAAAACCAAACTTTTATAACAGCTAAACCAAACGTTTCCAATGTAAATCTCCACCTTTATATAGTGTAAAAAGACATCCTGAAGCCTGGGCAGTCATTAATTTGATTGTCCAATATTTCCCTTCTGAGATAATGCCTCTCATAGCAAATGTGTACAGCGCGAGCTGAAAATGCATTTACAGCACTAAAAAACCAAACTTTTATAACAGCTAAACCAAACGTTTCCAATGTACATTTCCACCTTTATATAGTGTAGAAAGGCATCCTGAAGCCTGGAAAGTAATTAATTTGATTGTCCAGTATTTCCTTCATGAGATATTGCAACACATAGAAAAAATGTACAGCGCCAGCAGACAATGAATTTTCAGCACTAAAAAAACGAAACTTCATTAACAGCTAAACTAAACGTTTCCAATGTAAATTTCCACCTTTATATAGTGTAGAAAGGCATCCTGAAGCCTGGAAAGTCATTAATTTGATTGTCCAGTATTTCCTTCATGAGATATTGCAACACTTAGAAAAAGTGTACAGCGCCAGCAGACAATGAATTTTCAGCACTAAAAAAACGAAACTTCATTAACAGCTAAACTAAACGTTTCCAATGTAAATTTCCACCCTTATATAGTGTAAAAAGACATCCTGAAGCCTGGGCAGTCATTAATTTGATTGTCCAATATTTCCCTTATGAGATAATGCTTCTCATAGCAAATGTGTACAGCGCGAGCTGAAAATGCATTTACAGCACTAAAAAACCAAACTTTTATAACAGCTAAACCAAACGTTTCCAATGTAAATTTCCACCTTTATATAGCGTAGAAAGGCATCCTGAAGCCTGGAAAGTCATTAATTTGATTGTCCAGTATTTCCTTCATGAGATATTGCAACACTTAGAAAAAGTGTACAGCGCCAGCAGACAATGAATTTTCAGCACTAAAAAAACGAAACTTCATTAACAGCTAAACCAAACGTTTCCAATGTAAATTTCCACATTTATAGAGTGTAAAAAGGCATCCTGAAGCCTGGGAAGTCATTAATTTGATTGTCCAGTATTTCCCTTATGAGATAATGCCTCACATAGCAAATGTGTACAGTGCGAGCTGAAAATGCATTTTCAGCACTAAAAAACCAAACTTTTATAACAGCTAAACCAAACGTTTCCAATGTAAATTTCCACCTTTATATAGTGTAAAAAGACATCCTGAAGCCTGGGCAGTCATTAATTTGATTGTCCAGTATTTCCCTTATGAGATAATGCCTCACACAGCAAATGTGTACAGTGCGAGCTGAAAATGCATTTTCAGCACTAAAAAAACCAAACTTTTATAACAGCTAAACCAAACGTTTCCAATGTAAATTTCCACCTTTATATAGTGTAAAAAGACATCCTGAAGCCTGGGCAGTCATTAATTTGATTGTCCAATATTTCCCTTCTGAGATAATGCCTCTCATAGCAAATGTGTACAGCGCGAGCTGAAAATGCATTTACAGCACTAAAAAACCAAACTTTTATAACAGCTAAACCAAACGTTTCCAATGTACATTTCCACCTTTATATAGTGTAGAAAGGCATCCTGAAGCCTGGAAAGTCATTAATTTGATTGTCCAGTATTTCCTTCATGAGATATTGCAACACTTAGAAAAAGTGTACAGCGCCAGCAGACAATGAATTTTCAGCACTAAAAAAACGAAACTTCATTAACAGCTAAACTAAACGTTTCCAATGTAAATTTCCACCCTTATATAGTGTAAAAATACATCCTGAAGCCTGGGCAGTCATTAATTTGATTGTCCAATATTTCCCTTATGAGATAATGCCTCTCATAGCAAATGTGTACAGCGCGAGCTGAAAATGCATTTACAGCACTAAAAAACCAAACTTTTATAACAGCTAAACCAAACGTTTCCAATGTAAATTTCCACCTTTATATAGTGTAGAAAGGCATCCTGAAGCCTGGAAAGTCATTAATTTGATTGTCCAGTATTTCCTTCATGAGATATTGCAACACTTAGAAAAAGTGTACAGCGCCAGCAGACAATGAATTTTCAGCACTAAAAAAACGAAACTTCATTAACAGCTAAACCAAACGTTTCCAATGTAAATTTCCACATTTATAGAGTGTAAAAAGGCATCCTGAAGCCTGGGAAGTCATTAATTTGATTGTCCAGTATTTCCCTTATGAGATAATGCCTCACATAGCAAATGTGTACAGTGCGAGCTGAAAATGCATTTTCAGCACTAAAAAAACAAACTTTTATAACAGCTAAACCAAACGTTTCCAATGTAAATTTCCACCTTTATATAGTGTAAAAAGACATCCTGAAGCCTGGGCAGTCATTAATTTGATTGTCCAGTATTTCCCTTATGAGATAATGCCTCACATAGCAAATGTGTACAGTGCGAGCTGAAAATGCATTTTCAGCACTAAAAAAACCAAACTTTTATAACAGCTAAACCAAACGTTTCCAATGTAAATTTCCACCTTTATATAGTGTAAAAAGACATCCCGAAGCCTAGGCAGTCATTAATTTGATTGTCCAATATTTCCCTTATGAGACAATGCCTCTCATAGCAAATGTGTACAGCGCGAGCTGAAAATGCATTTTCAGCACTAAAAAAACAAACTTTTATAACAGCTAAACCAAACGTTTCCAATGTACATTTCCACCTTTATATAGTCTAGAAAGGCATCCTGAAGCCTGGAAAGTCATTGATTTGATTGTCCAGTATTTCCTTCATGAGATATTGCAACACTTAGAAAAAGTGTACAGCGCCAGCAGACAATGAATTTTCAGCACTAAAAAAACGAAACTTCATTAACAGCTAAACTAAACGTTTCCAATGTAAATTTCAAACTTTATATAGAGTAAAAAGACATCCTGAAGCCTGGGCAGCCATTAATTTGATTGTCCAATATTTCCCTTATGAGATAATGCCTCTCGTAGCAAATGTGTACAGCGCGAGCTGAAAATGCATTTACAGCACTAAAAAACCAAACTTTTATAACAGCTAAACCAAACGTTTCCAATGTAAATTTCCACCTTTATATAGTGTAAAAAGACATCCTGAAGCCTGGGCAGTCATTAATTTGATTGTCCAATATTTCCCTTATGAGATAATGCCTCTCATAGCAAATGTGTACAGCGCGAGCTGAAAATGCATTTACAGCACTAAAAAACCAAACTTTTATAACAGCTAAACCAAACGTTTCCAATGTAAATTTCCACCTTTATATAGTGTAGAAAGGCATCCTGAAGCCTGGAAAGTCATTAATTTGATTGTCCAGTATTTCCTTCATGAGATATTGCAACACTTAGAAAAAGTGTACAGCGCCAGCAGACAATGAATTTTCAGCACTAAAAAAAACGAAACTTCATTAACAGCTAAACTAAACGTTTCCAATGTAAATTTCCACCTTTATATAGTGTAAAAAGACATCCTGAAGCCTGGGCAGTCATTAATTTGATTGTCCAATATTTCCCTTATGAGATAATGCCTCTCATAGCAAATGTGTACAGCGCGAGCTGAAAATGCATTTACAGCACTAAAAAACCAAACTTTTATAACAGCTAAACCAAACATTTCCAATGTAAATTTCCACCTTTATATAGTGTAGAAAGGCATCCTGAAGCCTGGAAAGTCATTAATTTGATTGTCCAGTATTTCCTTCATGAGATATTGCAACACTTAGAAAAAGTGTACAGCGCCAGCAGACAATGAATTTTCAGCACTAAAAAAACGAAACTTCATTAACAGCTAAACCAAACGTTTCCAATGTAAATTTCCACATTTATAGAGTGTAAAAAGGCATCCTGAAGCCTGGGAAGTCATTAATTTGATTGTCCAGTATTTCCCTTATGAGATAATGCCTCACATAGCAAATGTGTACAGTGCGAGCTGAAAATGCATTTTCAGCACTAAAAAACCAAACTTTTATAACAGCTAAACCAAACGTTTCCAATGTAAATTTCCACCTTTTTATAGTGTAAAAAGACATCCTGAAGCCTGGGCAGTCATTAATTTGATTGTCCAATATTTCCCTTTTGAGATAATGCCTCTCATAGCAAATGTGTACAGCGCGAGCTGAAAATGCATTTACAGCACTAAAAAACCAAACTTTTATAACAGCTAAACCAAACGTTTCCAATGTACATTTCCACCTTTATATAGTGTAGAAAGGCATCCTGAAGCCTGGAAAGTCATTAATTTGATTGTCCAGTATTTCCTTCATGAGATATTGCAACACTTAGAAAAAGTGTACAGCGCCAGCAGACAATGAATTTTCAGCACTAAAAAAACGAAACTTCATTAACAGCTAAACTAAACGTTTCCGATGTAAATTTCCACCCTTATATAGTGTAAAAAGACATCCTGAAGCCTGGGCAGTCATTAATTTGATTGTCTAATATTTCCCTTATGAGATAATGCCTCTCATAGCAAATGTGTACAGCGCGAGCTGAAAATGCATTTACAGCACTAAAAAACCAAACTTTTATAACAGCTAAACCAAACGTTTCCAATGTACATTTCCACCTTTATATAGTGTAGAAAGGCATCCTGAAGCCTGGAAAGTCATTAATTTGATTGTCCAGTATTTCCTTCATGAGATATTGCAACACTTAGAAAAAGTGTACAGCGCCAGCAGACAATGAATTTTCAGCACTAAAAAAACGAAACTTCATTAACAGCTAAACCAAACGTTTCCAATGTAAATTTCCACATTTATAGAGTGTAAAAAGGCATCCTGAAGCCTGGGAAGTCATTAATTTGATTGTCCAGTATTTCCCTTATGAGATAATGCCTCACATAGCAAATGTGTACAGTGCGAGCTGAAAATGCATTTTCAGCACTAAAAAACCAAACTTTTATAACAGCTAAACCAAACGTTTCCAATGTAAGTTTCCACCTTTATATAGTGTAAAAAGACATCCTGAAGCCTGGGCAGTCATTAATTTGATTGTCCAGTATTTCCCTTATGAGATAATGCCTCACACAGCAAATGTGTACAGTGCGAGCTGAAAATGCATTTTCAGCACTAAAAAAACCAAACTTTTATAACAGCTAAACCAAACGTTTCCAATGTAAATTTCCACCTTTATAGAGTGTAAAAAGACATCCTGAAGCCTGGGCAGTCATTAATTTGATTGTCCAATATTTCCCTTCTGAGATAATGCCTCTCATAGCAAATGTGTACAGCGCGAGCTGAAAATGCATTTACAGCACTAAAAAACCAAACTTTTATAACAGCTAAACCAAACGTTTCCAATGTACATTTCCACCTTTATATAGTGTAGAAAGGCATCCTGAAGCCTGGAAAGTCATTAATTTGATTGTCCAGTATTTCCTTCATGAGATATTGCAACACTTAGAAAAAGTGTACAGCGCCAGCAGACAATGAATTTTCAGCACTAAAAAAACGAAACTTCATTAACAGCTAAACTAAACGTTTCCAATGTAAATTTCCACCCTTATATAGTGTAAAAAGACATCCTGAAGCCTGGGCAGTCATTAATTTGATTGTCCAATATTTCCCTTATGAGATAATGCCTCTCATAGCAAATGTGTACAGCGCGAGCTGAAAATGCATTTACAGCACTAAAAAACCAAACTTTTATAACAGCTAAACCAAACGTTTCCAATGTAAATTTCCACCTTTATATAGTGTAGAAAGGCATCCTGAAGCCTGGAAAGTCATTAATTTGATTGTCCAGTATTTCCTTCATGAGATATTGCAACACTTAGAAAAAGTGTACAGCGCCAGCAGACAATGAATTTTCAGCACTAAAAAAACGAAACTTCATTAACAGCTAAACCAAACGTTTCCAATGTAAATTTCCACATTCATAGAGTGTAAAAAGGCATCCTGAAGCCTGGGAAGTCATTAATTTGATTGTCCAGTATTTCCCTTATGAGATAATGCCTCACATAGCAAATGTGTACAGTGCGAGCTGAAAATGCATTTTCAGCACTAAAAAACCAAACTTTTATAACAGCTAAACCAAACGTTTCCAATGTAAATTTCCACCTTTATATAGTGTAAAAAGACATCCTGAAGCCTGGGCAGTCATTAATTTGATTGTCCAGTATTTCCCTTATGAGATAATGCCTCACACAGCAAATGTGTACAGTGCGAGCTGAAAATGCATTTTCAGCACTAAAAAAAACAAACTTTTATAACAGCTAAACCAAACGTTTCCAATGTAAATTTCCACCTTTATATAGTGTAAAAAGACATCCTGAAGCCTGGGCAGTCATTAATTTGATTGTCCAATATTTCCCTTCTGAGATAATGCCTCTCATAGCAAATGTGTACAGCGCGAGCTGAAAATGCATTTACAGCACTAAAAAACCAAACTTTTATAACAGCTAAACCAAACGTTTCCAATGTACATTTCCACCTTTATATAGTGTAGAAAGGCATCCTGAAGCCTGGAAAGTCATTAATTTGATTGTCCAGTATTTCCTTCATGAGATATTGCAACACTTAGAAAAAGTGTACAGCGCCAGCAGACAATGAATTTTCAGCACTAAAAAAACGAAACTTCATTAACAGCTAAACTAAACGTTTCCAATGTAAATTTCCACCCTTATATAGTGTAAAAAGACATCCTGAAGCCTGGGCAGTCATTAATTTGATTGTCCAATATTTCCCTTATGAGATAATGCCTCTCATAGCAAATGTGTACAGCGCGAGCTGAAAATGCATTTACAGCACTAAAAAACCAAACTTTTATAACAGCTAAACCAAACGTTTCCAATGTAAATTTCCACCTTTATATAGTGTAGAAAGGCATCCTGAAGCCTGGAAAGTCATTAATTTGATTGTCCAGTATTTCCTTCATGAGATATTGCAACACTTAGAAAAAGTGTACAGCGCCAGCAGACAATGAATTTTCAGCACTAAAAAAACGAAACTTCATTAACAGCTAAACCAAACGTTTCCAATGTAAATTTCCACATTTATAGAGTGTAAAAAGGCATCCTGAAGCCTGGGAAGTCATTAATTTGATTGTCCAGTATTTCCCTTATGAGATAATGCCTCACATAGCAAATGTGTACAGTGCGAGCTGAAAATGCATTTTCAGCACTAAAAAAACAAACTTTTATAACAGCTAAACCAAACGTTTCCAATGTAAATTTCCACCTTTATATAGTGTAAAAAGACATCCTGAAGCCTGGGCAGTCATTAATTTGATTGTCCAGTATTTCCCTTATGAGATAATGCCTCACACAGCAAATGTGTACAGTGCGAGCTGAAAATGCATTTTCAGCACTAAAAAAACCAAACTTTTATAACAGCTAAACCAAACGTTTCCAATGTAAATTTCCACCTTTATATAGTGTAAAAAGACATCCTGAAGCCTGGGCAGTCATTAATTTGATTGTCCAATATTTCCCTTCTGAGATAATGCCTCTCATAGCAAATGTGTACAGCGCGAGCTGAAAATGCATTTACAGCACTAAAAAACCAAACTTTTATAACAGCTAAACCAAACGTTTCCAATGTACATTTCCACCTTTATATAGTGTAGAAGGCATCCTGAAGCCTGGAAAGTCATTAATTTGATTGTCCAGTATTTCCTTCATGAGATATTGCAACACTTAGAAAAAGTGTACAGCGCCAGCAGACAATGAATTTTCAGCACTAAAAAAACGAAACTTCATTAACAGCTAAACTAAACGTTTCCAATGTAAATTTCCACCCTTATATAGTGTAAAAAGACATCCTGAAGCCTGGGCAGTCATTAATTTGATTGTCCAATATTTCCCTTATGAGATAATGCCTCTCATAGCAAATGTGTACAGCGCGAGCTGAAAATGCATTTTCAGCACTAAAAAACCAAACTTTTATAACAGCTAAACCAAACGTTTCCAATGTAAATTTCCACCTTTATATAGTGTAGAAAGGCATCCTGAAGCCTGGAAAGTCATTAATTTGATTGTCCAGTATTTCCTTCATGAGATATTGCAACACTTAGAAAAAGTGTACAGCGCCAGCAGACAATGAATTTTCAGCACTAAAAAAACGAAACTTCATTAACAGCTAAACCAAACGTTTCCAATGTAAATTTCCACATTTATAGAGTGTCAGACAATGAATTTTCAGCACTAAATAAACGAAACTTCATTAACAGCTAAAGTAAACGTTTCCAATGTAAATTTCCACCTTTATATAGTGTAAAAAGACATCCTGAAGCCTGGGCAGTCATTAATTTGATTGTCCAATATTTCCCTTATGAGATAATGCCTCTCATAGCAAATGTGTACAGCGCGAGCTGAAAATGCATTTACAGCACTAAAAAAACAAACTTTTATAACAGCTAAACCAAACGTTTCCAATGTAAATTTCCACCTTTATATAGTGTAAAAAGACATCCTGAAGCCTGGGCAGTCATTAATTTGATTGTCCAGTATTTCCCTTATGAGATAATGCCTCACATAGCAAATGTGGACAGTGCGAGCTGAAAATGCATTTTCAGCACTAAAAAAACCAAACTTTTATAACAGCTTAACCAAACGTTTCCAATGTAAATTTCCACCTTTATATAGTGTAAAAAGACATCCTTGAAGCCTGGGCAGTCATTAATTTGATTGTCCAATATTTCCCTTATGAGATAATGCCTCTCATAGCAAATGTGTACAGTGCGAGCTGAAAATGCATTTACAGCACTAAAAAAACAAACTTTTATAACAGCTAAACCAAACGTTTCCAATGTAAATTTCCACCTTTATATAGTGTAAAAAGACATCCTGAAGCCTGGGCAGTCATTAATTTGATTGTCCAATATTTCCCTTATGAGATAATGCCTCTCATAGCAAATGTGTACAGCGCGAGCTGAAAATGCATTTACAGCACTAAAAAACCAAACTTTTATAACAGCTAAACCAAACGTTTCCAATGTAAATTTCCACCTTTATATAGTGTAGAAAGGCATCCTGAAGCCTGGAAAGTCATTAATTTGATTGTCCAGTATTTCCTTCATGAGATATTGCAACACTTAGAAAAAGTGTACAGCGCCAGCAGACAATGAATTTTCAGCACTAAAAAAACGAAACTTCATTAACAGCTAAACCAAACGTTTCCAATGTAAATTTCCACATTTATAGAGTGTAAAAAGGCATCCTGAAGCCTGGGAAGTCATTAATTTGATTGTCCAGTATTTCCCTTATGAGATAATGCCTCACATAGCAAATGTGTACAGTGCGAGCTGAAAATGCATTTACAGCACTAAAAAAACAAACTTTTATAACAGCTAAACCAAACGTTTCCAATGTAAATTTCCACCTTTATATAGTGTAGAAAGGCATCCTGAAGCCTGGAAAGTCATTAATTTGATTGTCCAGTATTTCCTTCATGAGATATTGCAACACTTAGAAAAAGTGTACAGCGCCAGCAGACAATGAATTTTCAGCACTAAATAAACGAAACTTCATTAACAGCTAAAGTAAACGTTTCCAATGTAAATTTCCACCTTTATATAGTGTAAAAAGACATCCTGAAGCCTGGGCAGTCATTAATTTGATTGTCCAATATTTCCCTTATGAGATAATGCCTCACATAGCAAATGTGTACAGTGCGAGCTGAAAATGCATTTACAGCACTAAAAAAACAAACTTTTATAACAGCTAAACCAAACGTTTCCAATGTAAATTTCCACCTTTATATAGTGTAAAAAGACATCCTGAAGCCTGGGCAGTCATTAATTTGATTGTCCAATATTTCCCATATGAGATAATGCCTCTCATAGCAAATGTGTACAGCGCGAGCTGAAAATGCATTTACAGCACTAAAAAACCAAACTTTTATAACAGCTAAACCAAACGTTTCCAATATAAATTTCCACCTTTATATAGTGTAGAAAGGCATCCTGAAGCCTGGAAAGTCATTAATTTGATTGTCCAGTATTTCCTTCATGAGATATTGCAACACTTAGAAAAAGTGTACAGCGCCAGCAGACAATGAATTTTCAGCACTAAAAAAACGAAACTTCATTAACAGCTAAACCAAACGTTTCCAATGTAAATTTCCACATTTATAGAGTGTAAAAAGGCATCCTGAAGCCTGGGAAGTCATTAATTTGATTGTCCAGTATTTCCCTTATGAGATAATGCCTCACATAGCAAATGTGTACAGTGCGAGCTGAAAATGCATTTACAGCACTAAAAAAACAAACTTTTATAACAGCTAAACCAAACGTTTCCAATGTAAATTTCCACCTTTATATAGTGTAGAAAGGCATCCTGAAGCCTGGAAAGTCATTAATTTGATTGTCCAGTATTTCCTTCATGAGATATTGCAACACTTAGAAAAAGTGTACAGCGCCAGCAGACAATGAATTTTCAGCACTAAATAAACGAAACTTCATTAACAGCTAAAGTAAACGTTTCCAATGTAAATTTCCACCTTTATATAGTGTAAAAAGACATCCTGAAGCCTGGGCAGTCATTAATTTGATTGTCCAATATTTCCCTTATGAGATAATGCCTCTCATAGCAAATGTGTACAGTGCGAGCTGAAAATGCATTTACAGCACTAAAAAAACAAACTTTTATAACAGCTAAACCAAACGTTTCCAATGTAAATTTCCACCTTTATATAGTGTAAAAAGACATCCTGAAGCCTGGGCAGTCATTAATTTGATTGTCCAATATTTCCCTTATGAGATAATGCCTCTCATAGCAAATGTGTACAGCGCGAGCTGAAAATGCATTTACAGCACTAAAAAACCAAACTTTTATAACAGCTAAACCAAACGTTTCCAATGTAAATTTCCACCTTTATATAGTGTAGAAAGGCATCCTGAAGCCTGGAAAGTCATTAATTTGATTGTCCAGTATTTCCTTCATGAGATATTGCAACACTTAGAAAAAGTGTACAGCGCCAGCAGACAACGAATTTTCAACACTAAAAAAAACGAAACTTCATTAACAGCTAAACCAAACGTTTCCAATGTAAATTTCCACATTTATAGAGTGTAAAAAGGCATCCTGAAGCCTGGGAAGTCATTAATTTGATTGTCCAGTATTTCCCTTATGAGATAATGCCTCTCATTGCAAATGTGTACAGCGCGAGCTGAAAATGCATTTTCAGCACTAAAAAACCAAACTTTTATAACACCTAAACCAAACGTTTCCAATGTAAATTTCCTCCTTTATATAGTGTAAAAAGACATCCTGAAGCCTGGGCAGTCATTAATTTGATTGTCCAATATTTCCCTTATGAGATAATGCCTCTCATAGCAAATGTGTACAGCGCGAGCTGAAAATGCATTTACAGCACTAAAAAACCAAACTTTTATAACAGCTAAACCAAACGTTTCCAATGTAAATTTCCACCTTTATATAGTGTAGAAAGGCATCCTGAAGCCTGGAAAGTCATTAATTTGATTGTCCAGTATTTCCTTCATGAGATATTGCAACATTTAGAAAAAGTGTACAGCGCCAGCAGACAATGAATTTTCAGCACTAAAAAAACGAAACTTCATTAACAGCTAAACTAAACGTTTCCAATGTAAATTTCCACCTTTATATAGTGTAAAAAGACATCCTGAAGCCCGGGCAGCCATTAATTTGATTGTCCAATATTTCCCTTATGAGATAATGCCTCTCATAGCAAATGTGTACAGTGCGAGCTGAAAATGCATTTACAGCACTAAAAAAACAAACTTTTATAACAGCTAAACCAAACGTTTCCAATGTAAATTTCCACCTTTATATAGTGTAAAAAGACATCCTGAAGCCTGGGCAGTCATTAATTTGATTGTCCAATATTTCCCTTATGAGATAATGCCTCTCATAGCAAATGTGTACAGCGCGAGCTGAAAATGCATTTACAGCACTAAAAAACCAAACTTTTATAACAGCTAAACCAAACGTTTCCAATGTAAATTTCCACCTTTATATAGTGTAGAAAGGCATCCTGAAGCCTGGAAAGTCATTAATTTGATTGTCCAGTATTTCCTTCATG
Organism: Idiotropiscis lumnitzeri; assembly: GCF_059441095.1. NCBI lineage: Eukaryota > Metazoa > Chordata > Actinopteri > Syngnathiformes > Syngnathidae > Idiotropiscis > Idiotropiscis lumnitzeri. Next base: position 455,749 of record NW_028283632.1, on the reverse strand, counting down.
AGATATTGCAACACTTAGAAAAAGTGTACAGCGCCAGCAGACAACGAATTTTCAACACTAAAAAAAACGAAACTTCATTAACAGCTAAACCAAACGTTTCCAATGTAAATTTCCACATTTATAGAGTGTAAAAAGGCATCCTGAAGCCTGGGAAGTCATTAATTTGATTGTCCAGTATTTCCCTTATGAGATAATGCCTCTCATTGCAAATGTGTACAGCGCGAGCTGAAAATGCATTTTCAGCACTAAAAAACCAAACTTTTATAACACCTAAACCAAACGTTTCCAATGTAAATTTCCTCCTTTATATAGTGTAAAAAGACATCCTGAAGCCTGGGCAGTCATTAATTTGATTGTCCAATATTTCCCTTATGAGATAATGCCTCTCATAGCAAATGTGTACAGCGCGAGCTGAAAATGCATTTACAGCACTAAAAAACCAAACTTTTATAACAGCTAAACCAAACGTTTCCAATGTAAATTTCCACCTTTATATAGTGTAGAAAGGCATCCTGAAGCCTGGAAAGTCATTAATTTGATTGTCCAGTATTTCCTTCATGAGATATTGCAACATTTAGAAAAAGTGTACAGCGCCAGCAGACAATGAATTTTCAGCACTAAAAAAACGAAACTTCATTAACAGCTAAACTAAACGTTTCCAATGTAAATTTCCACCTTTATATAGTGTAAAAAGACATCCTGAAGCCCGGGCAGCCATTAATTTGATTGTCCAATATTTCCCTTATGAGATAATGCCTCTCATAGCAAATGTGTACAGCGCGAGCTGAAAATGCATTTACAGCACTAAAAAACCAAACTTTTATAACAGCTAAACCAAACGTTTCCAATGTAAATTTCCACCTTTATATAGTGTAAAAAGACATCCTGAAGCCTGGGCAGTCATTAATTTGATTGTCCAATATTTCCCTTATGAGATAATGCCTCTCATAGCAAATGTGTACAGCGCGAGCTGAAAATGCATTTACAGCACTAAAAAACCAAACTTTTATAACAGCTAAACCAAACGTTTCCAATGTAAATTTCCACCTTTATATAGTGTAGAAAGGCATCCTGAAGCCTGGAAAGTCATTAATTTGATTGTCCAGTATTTCCTTCATGAGATATTGCAACACTTAGAAAAAGTGTACAGCGCCAGCAGACAATGAATTTTCAGCACTAAAAAAACGAAACTTCATTAACAGCTAAACTAAATGTTTCCAATGTAAATTTCCACCTTTATATAGTGTAAAAAGACATCCTGAAGCCTGGGCAGTCATTAATTTGATTGTCCAATATTTCCCTTATGAGATAATGCCTCTCATAGCAAATGTGTACAGCGCGAGCTGAAAATGCATTTACAGCACTAAAAAACCAAACTTTTATAACAGCTAAACCAAACGTTTCCAATGTAAATTTCCACCTTTATATAGTGTAAAAAGGCATCCTGAAGCCTGGAAAGTCTTTAATTTGATTGTCCAGTATTTCCTTCATGAGATATTGCAACACTTAGAAAAAGTGTACAGCGCCAGCAGACAATGAATTTTCAGCACTAAAAAACCGAAACTTCATTAACAGCTAAACTAAACGTTTCCAATGTAAATTTCCACCTTTATATAGTGTAAAAAGACATCCTGAAGCCTGGGCAGCCATTAATTTGATTGTCCAATATTTCCCTTATGAGATAATGCCTCTCATAGCAAATGTGTACAGCGCGAGCTGAAAATGCATTTACAGCACTAAAAAACATAACTTTTATAACAGCTAAACCAAACGTTTCCAATGTAAATTTCCACCTTTATAGAGTGTAAAAAGACATCCTGAAGCCTGGGCAGTCATTAATTTGATTGTCCAATATTTCCCTTATGAGATAATGCCTCTCATAGCAAATGTGTACAGCGCGAGCTGAAAATGCATTTACAGCACTAAAAAACCAAACTTTTATAACAGCTAAACCAAACGTTTCCAATGTAAATTTCTACCTTTATATAGTGTAGAAAGGCATCCTGAAGCCTGGAAAGTCATTAATTTGATTGTCCAGTATTTCCTTCATGAGATATTGCAACACTTAGAAAAAGTGTACAGCGCCAGCAGACAATGTTTTTTCAGCACTAAAAAAACGAAACTTCATTAACAGCTAAACCAAACGTTTCCAATGTAAATTTCCACATTTATAGAGTGTAAAAAGGCATCCTGAAGCCTGGGAAGTCATTAATTTGATTGTCCAGTATTTCCCTTATGATATAATGCCTCACATAGCAAATGTGTACAGCGCGAGCTGAAAATGCATTTACAGCACTAAAAAACCAAACTTTTATAACAGCTAAACCAAACGTTTCCAATGTAAATTTCCACCTTTATATAGTGTAGAAAGGCATCCTGAAGCCTGGAAAGTGATTAATTTGATTGTCCAGTATTTCCTTCATGAGATATTGCAACACTTAGAAAAAGTGTACAGCGCCAGCAGATAATGAATTTTCAGCACTAAAAAACCGAAACTTCATTAACAGCTAAACTAAACGTTTCCAATGTAAATTTCCACCTTTATATAGTGTAAAAAGACATCCTGAAGCCTGGGCAGTCATTAATTTGATTGTCCAATATTTCCCTTATGAGATAATGCCTTTCATAGCAAATGTGTACAGCGCGAGCTGAAAATGCATTTACAGCACTAAAAAACCAAACTTTTATAACAGCTAAACCAAACGTTTCCAATGTAAATTTCCACCTTTATATAGTGTAGAAAGGCATCCTGAAGCCTGGAAAGTCATTAATTTGATTGTCCAGTATTTCCTTCATGAGATATTGCAACACTTAGAAAAAGTGTACAGCGCCAGCAGACAATGAATTTCCAGCACTAAAAAAACGAAACTTCATTAACAGCTAAACTAAACGTTTCCAATGTAAATTTCCACCTTTATATAGTGTAAAAAGACATCCTGAAGCCTGGGCAGTCATTAATTTGATTGTCCAATATTTCCCTTATGAGATAATGCCTCTCATAGCAAATGTGTACAGCGCGAGCTGAAAATGCATTTACAGCACTAAAAAACCAAACTTTTATAACAGCTAAACCAAACGTTTCCAATGTAGATTTCCACCTTTATATAGTGTAGAAAGGCATCCTGAAGCCTGGAAAGTCATTAATTTGATTGTCCAGTATTTCCTTCATGAGATATTGCAACACTTAGAAAAAGTGTACAGCGCCAGCAGACAATGAATTTTCAGCACTAAAAAAACGAAACTTCATTAACAGCTAAACCAAACGTTTCCAATGTAAATTTCCACCTTTATATAGTGTAAAAAGACATCCTGAAGCCTGGGCAGTCATTAATTTGATTGTCCAATATTTCCCTTATGAGATAATGCCTCTCATAGCAAATGTGTACAGCGCGAGCTGAAAATGCATTTACAGCACTAAAAAACCAAACTTTTATAACAGCTAAACCAAAGGTTTCCAATGTAAATTTCCACCTTTATATAGTGTAGAAAGGCATCCTGAAGCCTGGAAAGTCATTAATTTGATTGTCCAGTATTTCCTTCATGAGATATTGCAACACTTAGAAAAAGTGTACAGCGCCAGTAGACAATGAATTTTCAGCACTAAAAAAACGATACTTCATTAACAGCTCAACTAAACGTTTCCAATGTAAATTTCCACCTTTAAATAGTGTAAAAAGACATCCTGAAGCCTGGGCAGTCATTAATATGATTGTCCAATATTTCCCTTATGAGATAATGCCTCTCATAGCAAATGTGTACAGCGCGAGCTGAAAATGCATTTACAGCACTAAAAAACCAAACTTTTATAACAGCTAAACCAAACGTTTCCAATGTAAATTTCCACCTTTATATAGTGTAGAAAGGCATCCTGAAGCCTGGAAAGTCATTAATTTGATTGTCCAGTATTTCCTTCATGAGATATTGCAACATTTAGAAAAAGTGTACAGCGCCAGCAGACAATGAATTTTCAGCACTAAAAAAACGAAACTTCATTAACAGCTAAACTAAACGTTTCCAATGTAAATTTCCACCTTTATATAGTGTAAAAAGACATCCTGAAGCCCGGGCAGCCATTAATTTGATTGTCCAATATTTCCCTTATGAGATAATGCCTCTCATAGCAAATGTGTACAGCGCGAGCTGAAAATGCATTTACAGCACTAAAAAACCAAACTTTTATAACAGCTAAACCAAACGTTTCCAATGTAAATTTCCACCTTTATATAGTGTAAAAAGACATCCTGAAGCCTGGGCAGTCATTAATTTGATTGTCCAATATTTCCCTTATGAGATAATGCCTCTCATAGCAAATGTGTACAGCGCGAGCTGAAAATGCATTTACAGCACTAAAAAACCAAACTTTTATAACAGCTAAACCAAACGTTTCCAATGTAAATTTCCACCTTTATATAGTGTAGAAAGGCATCCTGAAGCCTGGAAAGTCATTAATTTGATTGTCCAGTATTTCCTTCATGAGATATTGCAACACTTAGAAAAAGTGTACAGCGCCAGCAGACAATGAATTTTCAGCACTAAAAAAACGAAACTTCATTAACAGCTAAACTAAATGTTTCCAATGTAAATTTCCACCTTTATATAGTGTAAAAAGACATCCTGAAGCCTGGGCAGTCATTAATTTGATTGTCCAATATTTCCCTTATGAGATAATGCCTCTCATAGCAAATGTGTACAGCGCGAGCTGAAAATGCATTTACAGCACTAAAAAACCAAACTTTTATAACAGCTAAACCAAACGTTTCCAATGTAAATTTCCACCTTTATATAGTGTAAAAAGGCATCCTGAAGCCTGGAAAGTCTTTAATTTGATTGTCCAGTATTTCCTTCATGAGATATTGCAACACTTAGAAAAAGTGTACAGCGCCAGCAGACAATGAATTTTCAGCACTAAAAAACCGAAACTTCATTAACAGCTAAACTAAACGTTTCCAATGTAAATTTCCACCTTTATATAGTGTAAAAAGACATCCTGAAGCCTGGGCAGCCATTAATTTGATTGTCCAATATTTCCCTTATGAGATAATGCCTCTCATAGCAAATGTGTACAGCGCGAGCTGAAAATGCATTTACAGCACTAAAAAACATAACTTTTATAACAGCTAAACCAAACGTTTCCAATGTAAATTTCCACCTTTATAGAGTGTAAAAAGACATCCTGAAGCCTGGGCAGTCATTAATTTGATTGTCCAATATTTCCCTTATGAGATAATGCCTCTCATAGCAAATGTGTACAGCGCGAGCTGAAAATGCATTTACAGCACTAAAAAACCAAACTTTTATAACAGCTAAACCAAACGTTTCCAATGTAAATTTCTACCTTTATATAGTGTAGAAAGGCATCCTGAAGCCTGGAAAGTCATTAATTTGATTGTCCAGTATTTCCTTCATGAGATATTGCAACACTTAGAAAAAGTGTACAGCGCCAGCAGACAATGTTTTTTCAGCACTAAAAAAACGAAACTTCATTAACAGCTAAACCAAACGTTTCCAATGTAAATTTCCACATTTATAGAGTGTAAAAAGGCATCCTGAAGCCTGGGAAGTCATTAATTTGATTGTCCAGTATTTCCCTTATGATATAATGCCTCACATAGCAAATGTGTACAGCGCGAGCTGAAAATGCATTTACAGCACTAAAAAACCAAACTTTTATAACAGCTAAACCAAACGTTTCCAATGTAAATTTCCACCTTTATATGGTGTAGAAAGGCATCCTGAAGCCTGGAAAGTGATTAATTTGATTGTCCAGTATTTCCTTCATGAGATATTGCAACACTTAGAAAAAGTGTACAGCGCCAGCAGACAATGAATTTTCAGCACTAAAAAACCGAAACTTCATTAACAGCTAAACTAAACGTTTCCAATGTAAATTTCCACCTTTATATAGTGTAAAAAGACATCCTGAAGCCTGGGCAGTCATTAATTTGATTGTCCAATATTTCCCTTATGAGATAATGCCTTTCATAGCAAATGTGTACAGCGCGAGCTGAAAATGCATTTACAGCACTAAAAAACCAAACTTTTATAACAGCTAAACCAAACGTTTCCAATGTAAATTTCCACCTTTATATAGTGTAGAAAGGCATCCTGAAGCCTGGAAAGTCATTAATTTGATTGTCCAGTATTTCCTTCATGAGATATTGCAACACTTAGAAAAAGTGTACAGCGCCAGCAGACAATGAATTTCCAGCACTAAAAAAACGAAACTTCATTAACAGCTAAACTAAACGTTTCCAATGTAAATTTCCACCTTTATATAGTGTAAAAAGACATCCTGAAGCCTGGGCAGTCATTAATTTGATTGTCCAATATTTCCCTTATGAGATAATGCCTCTCATAGCAAATGTGTACAGCGCGAGCTGAAAATGCATTTACAGCACTAAAAAACCAAACTTTTATAACAGCTAAACCAAACGTTTCCAATGTAGATTTCCACCTTTATATAGTGTAGAAAGGCATCCTGAAGCCTGGAAAGTCATTAATTTGATTGTCCAGTATTTCCTTCATGAGATATTGCAACACTTAGAAAAAGTGTACAGCGCCAGCAGACAATGAATTTTCAGCACTAAAAAAACGAAACTTCATTAACAGCTAAACCAAACGTTTCCAATGTAAATTTCCACCTTTATATAGTGTAAAAAGACATCCTGAAGCCTGGGCAGTCATTAATTTGATTGTCCAATATTTCCCTTATGAGATAATGCCTCTCATAGCAAATGTGTACAGCGCGAGCTGAAAATGCATTTACAGCACTAAAAAACCAAACTTTTATAACAGCTAAACCAAACGTTTCCAATGTAAATTTCCACCTTTATATAGTGTAGAAAGGCATCCTGAAGCCTGGAAAGTCATTAATTTGATTGTCCAGTATTTCCTTCATGAGATATTGCAACACTTAGAAAAAGTGTACAGCGCCAGTAGACAATGAATTTTCAGCACTAAAAAAACGATACTTCATTAACAGCTCAACTAAACGTTTCCAATGTAAATTTCCACCTTTAAATAGTGTAAAAAGACATCCTGAAGCCTGGGCAGTCATTAATATGATTGTCCAATATTTCCCTTATGAGATAATGCCTCTCATAGCAAATGTGTACAGCGCGAGCTGAAAATGCATTTACAGCACTAAAAAACCAAACTTTTATAACAGCTAAACCAAACGTTTCCAATGTAAATTTCCACCTTTATATAGTGTAGAAAGGCATCCTGGAGCCTGGAAAGTCATTAATTTGATTGTCCAGTATTTCCTTCATGAGATATTGCAACACTTAGAAAAAGTGTACAGCGCCAGCAGACAATGAATTTTCAGCACTAAAAAAACCAAACTTTTATAACAGCTAAACCAAACGTTTCCAATGTAAATTTCCACCTTTATATAGTGTAAAAAGGCATCCTGAAGCCTGGGAAGTCATTAATTTGATTGTCCAGTATTTCCCTTATGAGATAATGCCTCACATAGCAAATGTGTACAGTGCGAGCTGAAAATGCATTTTCAGCACTAAAAAAACAAACTTATATAACACCTAAACCAAACGTTTCCAATGTAAATTTCCACCTTTATATAGTGTAAAAAGACATCCTGAAGCCTGGGCAGTCATTAATTTGATTGTCCAATATTTCCCTTATGAGATAATGCCTCTCATAGCAAATGTGTACAGCGCGAGCTGAAAATGCATTTACAGCACTAAAAAACCAAACTTTTATAACAGCTAAACCAAACGTTTCCAATGTAAATTTCCACCTTTATATAGTGTAAAAAGACATCCTGAAGCCTGGGCAGTCATTAATTTGATTGTCCAATATTTCCCTTATGAGATAATGCCTCTCATAGCAAATGTGTACAGCGCGAGCTGAAAATGCATTTTCAGCACTAAAAAACCAAACTTTTATAACAGCTAAACCAAACGTTTCAAATGTAAATTTCCACCTTTATATAGTGTAAAAAGACATCCTGAAGCCTGGGCAGTCATTAATTTGATTGTCCAATATTTCCCTTATGAGATAATGCCTCTCATAGCAAATGTGTACAGTGCGAGCTGAAAATGCATTTACAGCACTAAAAAAACAAACTTTTATAACAGCTAAACCAAACGTTTCCAATGTAAATTTCCACCTTTATATAGTGTAAAAAGACATCCTGAAGCCTGGGCAGTCATTAATTTGATTGTCCAATATTTCCCTTATGAGATAATGCCTCTCATAGCAAATGTGTACAGTGCGAGCTGAAAATGCATTTACAGCACTAAAAAAACAAACTTTTATAACAGCTAAACCAAACGTTTCCAATGTAAATTTCCACCTTTATATAGTGTAAAAAGACATCCTGAAGCCTGGGCAGTCATTAATTTGATTGTCCAATATTTCCCTTATGAGATAATGCCTCTCATAGCAAATGTGTACAGTGCGAGCTGAAAATGCATTTACAGCACTAAAAAACCAAACTTTTATAACAGCTAAACCAAACGTTTCCAATGTAAATTTCCACCTTTATATAGTGTAGAAAGGCATCCTGGAGCCTGGAAAGTCATTAATTTGATTGTCCAGTATTTCCTTCATGAGATATTGCAACACTTAGAAAAAGTGTACAGCGCCAGCAGACAATGAATTTTCAGCACTAAAAAAACCAAACTTTTATAACAGCTAAACCAAACGTTTCCAATGTAAATTTCCACCTTTATATAGTGTAAAAAGGCATCCTGAAGCCTGGGAAGTCATTAATTTGATTGTCCAGTATTTCCCTTATGAGATAATGCCTCACATAGCAAATGTGTACAGTGCGAGCTGAAAATGCATTTTCAGCACTAAAAAAACAAACTTATATAACACCTAAACCAAACGTTTCCAATGTAAATTTCCACCTTTATATAGTGTAAAAAGACATCCTGAAGCCTGGGCAGTCATTAATTTGATTGTCCAATATTTCCCTTATGAGATAATGCCTCTCATAGCAAATGTGTACAGCGCGAGCTGAAAATGCATTTTCAGCACTAAAAAACCAAACTTTTATAACAGCTAAACCAAACGTTTCCAATGTAAATTTCCACATTTATAGAGTGTAAAAAGGCATCCTGAAGCCTGGAAAGTCATTAATTTGATTGTCCAGTATTTCCTTCATGAGATATTGCAACACTTAGAAAAAGTGTACAGCGCCAGCAGACAATGAATTTTCAGCACTAAATAAACGAAACTTCATTAACAGCTAAAGTAAACGTTTCCAATGTAAATTTCCACCTTTATATAGTGTAAAAAGACATCCTGAAGCCTGGGCAGTCATTAATTTGATTGTCCAATATTTCCCTTATGAGATAATGCCTCTCATAGCAAATGTGTACAGTGCGAGCTGAAAATGCATTTACAGCACTAAAAAAACAAACTTTTATAACAGCTAAACCAAACGTTTCCAATGTAAATTTCCACCTTTATATAGTGTAAAAAGACATCCTGAAGCCTGGGCAGTCATTAATTTGATTGTCCAATATTTCCCTTATGAGATAATGCCTCTCATAGCAAATGTGTACAGCGCGAGCTGAAAATGCATTTACAGCACTAAAAAACCAAACTTTTATAACAGCTAAACCAAACGTTTCCAATGTAAATTTCCACCTTTATATAGTGTAGAAAGGCATCCTGAAGCCTGGAAAGTCATTAATTTGATTGTCCAGTATTTCCTTCATGAGATATTGCAACACTTAGAAAAAGTGTACAGCGCCAGCAGACAATGAATTTTCAGCACTAAAAAAAACGAAACTTCATTAACAGCTAAACCAAACGTTTCCAATGTAAATTTCCACATTTATAGAGTGTAAAAAGGCATCCTGAAGCCTGGGAAGTCATTAATTTGATTGTCCAGTATTTCCCTTATGAGATAATGCCTCACATAGCAAATGTGTACAGTGCGAGCTGAAAATGCATTTACAGCACTAAAAAAACAAACTTTTATAACAGCTAAACCAAACGTTTCCAATGTAAATTTCCACCTTTATATAGTGTAGAAAGGCATCCTGAAGCCTGGAAAGTCATTAATTTGATTGTCCAGTATTTCCTTCATGAGATATTGCAACACTTAGAAAAAGTGTACAGCGCCAGCAGACAATGAATTTTCAGCACTAAATAAACGAAACTTCATTAACAGCTAAAGTAAACGTTTCCAATGTAAATTTCCACCTTTATATAGTGTAAAAAGACATCCTGAAGCCTGGGCAGTCATTAATTTGATTGTCCAATATTTCCCTTATGAGATAATGCCTCTCATAGCAAATGTGTACAGCGCGAGCTGAAAATGCATTTACAGCACTAAAAAACCAAACTTTTATAACAGCTAAACCAAACGTTTCCAATGTAAATTTCCACCTTTATATAGTGTAAAAAGACATCCTGAAGCCTGGGCAGTCATTAATTTGATTGTCCAATATTTCCCTTATGAGATAATGCCTCTCATAGCAAATGTGTACAGCGCGAGCTGAAAATGCATTTTCAGCACTAAAAAACCAAACTTTTATAACAGCTAAACCAAACGTTTCAAATGTAAATTTCCACCTTTATATAGTGTAAAAAGACATCCTGAAGCCTGGGCAGTCATTAATTTGATTGTCCAATATTTCCCTTATGAGATAATGCCTCTCATAGCAAATGTGTACAGTGCGAGCTGAAAATGCATTTACAGCACTAAAAAAACAAACTTTTATAACAGCTAAACCAAACGTTTCCAATGTAAATTTCCACCTTTATATAGTGTAAAAAGACATCCTGAAGCCTGGGCAGTCATTAATTTGATTGTCCAATATTTCCCTTATGAGATAATGCCTCTCATAGCAAATGTGTACAGCGCGAGCTGAAAATGCATTTACAGCACTAAAAAAACAAACTTTTATAACAGCTAAACCAAACGTTTCCAATGTAAATTTCCACCTTTATATAGTGTAGAAAGGCATCCTGAAGCCTGGAAAGTCATTAATTTGATTGTCCAGTATTTCCTTCATGAGATATTGCAACACTGAGAAAAAGTGTACAGCGCCAGCAGACAATGAATTTTCAGCACTAAAAAAAACGAAACTTCATTAACAGCTAAACCAAACGTTTCCAATGTAAATTTCCACATTTATAGAGTGTAAAAAGGCATCCTGAAGCCTGGGAAGTCATTAATTTGATTGTCCAGTATTTCCCTTATGAGATAATGCCTCTCATTGCAAATGTGTACAGCGCGAGCTGAAAATGCATTTTCAGCACTAAAAAACCAAACTTTTATAACACCTAAACCAAACGTTTCCAATGTAAATTTCCTCCTTTATATAGTGTAAAAAGACATCCTGAAGCCTGGGCAGTCATTAATTTGATTGTCCAATATTTCCCTTATGAGATAATGCCTCTCATAGCAAATGTGTACAGCGCGAGCTGAAAATGCATTTACAGCACTAAAAAACCAAACTTTTATAACAGCTAAACCAAACGTTTCCAATGTAAATTTCCACCTTTATATAGTGTAGAAAGGCATCCTGAAGCCTGGAAAGTCATTAATTTGATTGTCCAGTATTTCCTTCATGAGATATTGCAACATTTAGAAAAAGTGTACAGCGCCAGCAGACAATGAATTTTCAGCACTAAAAAAACGAAACTTCATTAACAGCTAAACTAAACGTTTCCAATGTAAATTTCCACCTTTATATAGTGTAAAAAGACATCCTGAAGCCCGGGCAGCCATTAATTTGATTGTCCAATATTTCCCTTATGAGATAATGCCTCTCATAGCAAATGTGTACAGCGCGAGCTGAAAATGCATTTACAGCACTAAAAAAACCAAACTTTTATAACAGCTAAACCAAACGTTTCCAATGTAAATTTCCACCTTTATATAGTGTAAAAAGACATCCTGAAGCCTGGGCAGTCATTAATTTGATTGTCCAATATTTCCCTTATGAGATAATGCCTCACATAGCAAATGTGTACAGTGCGAGCTGAAAATGCATTTACAGCACTAAAAAAACAAACTTTTATAACAGCTAAACCAAACGTTTCCAATGTAAATTTCCACCTTTATATAGTGTAGAAAGGCATCCTGAAGCCTGGAAAGTCATTAATTTGATTGTCCAGTATTTCCTTCATGAGATATTGCAACACTTAGAAAAAGTGTACAGCGCCAGCAGACAATGAATTTTCAGCACTAAATAAACGAAACTTCATTAACAGCTAAAGTAAACGTTTCCAATGTAAATTTCCACCTTTATATAGTGTAAAAAGACATCCTGAAGCCTGGGCAGTCATTAATTTGATTGTCCAATATTTCCCTTATGAGATAATGCCTCTCATAGCAAATGTGTACAGTGCGAGCTGAAAATGCATTTACAGCACTAAAAAAACAAACTTTTATAACAGCTAAACCAAACGTTTCCAATGTAAATTTCCACCTTTATATAGTGTAAAAAGACATCCTGAAGCCTGGGCAGTCATTAATTTGATTGTCCAATATTTCCCTTATGAGATAATGCCTCTCATAGCAAATGTGTACAGCGCGAGCTGAAAATGCATTTACAGCACTAAAAAAACAAACTTTTATAACAGCTAAACCAAACGTTTCCAATGTAAATTTCCACCTTTATATAGTGTAGAAAGGCATCCTGAAGCCTGGAAAGTCATTAATTTGATTGTCCAGTATTTCCTTCATGAGATATTGCAACACTGAGAAAAAGTGTACAGCGCCAGCAGACAATGAATTTTCAGCACTAAAAAAAACGAAACTTCATTAACAGCTAAACCAAACGTTTCCAATGTAAATTTCCACATTTATAGAGTGTAAAAAGGCATCCTGAAGCCTGGGAAGTCATTAATTTGATTGTCCAGTATTTCCCTTATGAGATAATGCCTCTCATTGCAAATGTGTACAGCGCGAGCTGAAAATGCATTTTCAGCACTAAAAAACCAAACTTTTATAACACCTAAACCAAACGTTTCCAATGTAAATTTCCTCCTTTATATAGTGTAAAAAGACATCCTGAAGCCTGGGCAGTCATTAATTTGATTGTCCAATATTTCCCTTATGAGATAATGCCTCTCATAGCAAATGTGTACAGCGCGAGCTGAAAATGCATTTACAGCACTAAAAAACCAAACTTTTATAACAGCTAAACCAAACGTTTCCAATGTAAATTTCCACCTTTATATAGTGTAGAAAGGCATCCTGAAGCCTGGAAAGTCATTAATTTGATTGTCCAGTATTTCCTTCATGAGATATTGCAACATTTAGAAAAAGTGTACAGCGCCAGCAGACAATGAATTTTCAGCACTAAAAAAACGAAACTTCATTAACAGCTAAACTAAACGTTTCCAATGTAAATTTCCACCTTTATATAGTGTAAAAAGACATCCTGAAGCCCGGGCAGCCATTAATTTGATTGTCCAATATTTCCCTTATGAGATAATGCCTCTCATAGCAAATGTGTACAGCGCGAGCTGAAAATGCATTTACAGCACTAAAAAACCAAACTTTTATAACAGCTAAACCAAACGTTTCCAATGTAAATTTCCACCTTTATATAGTGTAAAAAGACATCCTGAAGCCTGGGCAGTCATTAATTTGATTGTCCAATATTTCCCTTATGAGATAATGCCTCTCATAGCAAATGTGTACAGCGCGAGCTGAAAATGCATTTACAGCACTAAAAAAACAAACTTTTATAACAGCTAAACCAAACGTTTCCAATGTAAATTTCCACCTTTATATAGTGTAGAAAGGCATCCTGAAGCCTGGAAAGTCATTAATTTGATTGTCCAGTATTTCCTTCATGAGATATTGCAACACTTAGAAAAAGTGTACAGCGCCAGCAGACAATGAATTTTCAGCACTAAAAAAACGAAACTTCATTAACAGCTAAACTAAATGTTTCCAATGTAAATTTCCACCTTTATATAGTGTAAAAAGACATCCTGAAGCCTGGGCAGTCATTAATTTGATTGTCCAATATTTCCCTTATGAGATAATGCCTCTCATAGCAAATGTGTACAGCGCGAGCTGAAAATGCATTTACAGCACTAAAAAACCAAACTTTTATAACAGCTAAACCAAACGTTTCCAATGTAAATTTCCACCTTTATATAGTGTAAAAAGGCATCCTGAAGCCTGGAAAGTCTTTAATTTGATTGTCCAGTATTTCCTTCATGAGATATTGCAACACTTAGAAAAAGTGTACAGCGCCAGCAGACAATGAATTTCCAGCACTAAAAAAACGAAACTTCATTAACAGCTAAACTAAACGTTTCCAATGTAAATTTCCACCTTTATATAGTGTAAAAAGACATCCTGAAGCCTGGGCAGTCATTAATTTGATTGTCCAATATTTCCCTTATGAGATAATGCCTCTCATAGCAAATGTGTACAGCGCGAGCTGAAAATGCATTTACAGCACTAAAAAACCAAACTTTTATAACAGCTAAACCAAACGTTTCCAATGTAAATTTCCACCTTTATATAGTGTAGAAAGGCATCCTGAAGCCTGGAAAGTCATTAATTTGATTGTCCAGTATTTCCTTCATGAGATATTGCAACACTTAGAAAAAGTGTACAGCGCCAGCAGACAATGAATTTTCAGCACTAAAAAAACGAAACTTCATTAACAGCTAAACCAAACGTTTCCAATGTAAATTTCCACATTTATAGAGTGTAAAAAGGCATCCTGAAGCCTGGGAAGTCATTAATTTGATTGTCCAGTATTTCCCTTATGAGATAATGCCTCACATAGCAAATGTGTACAGTGCGAGCTGAAAATGCATTTTCAGCACTAAAAAACCAAACTTTTATAACAGCTAAACCAAACGTTTCCAATGTAAATTTCCACCTTTATATAGTGTAAAAAGACATCCTGAAGCCTGGGCAGTCATTAATTTGATTGTCCAGTATTTCCCTTATGAGATAATGCCTCACATAGCAAATGTGTACAGCGCGAGCTGAAAATGCATTTACAGCACTAAAAAAACAAACTTTTATAACAGCTAAACCAAACGTTTCCAATGTAAATTTCCACCTTTATATAGTGTAGAAAGGCATCCTGAAGCCTGGAAAGTCATTAATTTGATTGTCCAGTATTTCCTTCATGAGATATTGCAACACTTAGAAAAAGTGTACAGCGCCAGCAGACAATGAATTTTCAGCACTAAAAAAACGAAACTTCATTAACAGCTAAACTAAACGTTTCCAATGTAAATTTCCACCTTTATATAGTGTAAAAAGACATCCTGAAGCCTGGGCAGTCATTAATTTGATTGTCCAATATTTCCCTTATGAGATAATGCCTCTCATAGCAAATGTGTACAGCGCGAGCTGAAAATGCATTTACAGCACTAAAAAACCAAACTTTTATAACAGCTAAACCAAACGTTTCCAATGTAAATTTCAACCTTTATATAGTGTAAAAAGACATCCTGAAGCCTGGGCAGTCATTAATTTGATTGTCCAATATTTCCCTTATGAGATAATGCCTCTCATAGCAAATGTGTACAGCGCGAGCTGAAAATGCATTTACAGCACTAAAAACCCAAACTTTTATAACAGCTAAACCAAACGTTTCCAATGTAAATTTCCACCTTTATATAGTGTAGAAAGGCATCCTGAAGCCTGGAAAGTCATTAATTTGATTGTCCAGTATTTCCTTCATGAGATATTGCAACACTTAGAAAAAGTGTACAGCGCCAGCAGACAATGAATTTTCAGCACTAAAAAAACGAAACTTCATTAACAGCTGAACTAAACGTTTCCAATGTAAATGTCCACCTTTATATAGTGTAAAAAGACATCCTGAAGCCTGGGCAGTCATTAATTTGATTGTCCAATATTTCCCTTATGAGATAATGCCTCTCATAGCAAATGTGTACAGCGCGAGCTGAAAATGCATTTACAGCACTAAAAAACCAAACTTTTATAACAGCTAAACCAAACGTTTCCAATGTAAATTTCCACCTTTATATAGTGTAGAAAGGCATCCTGAAGCCTGGAAAGTCATTAATTTGATTGTCCAGTATTTCCTTCATGAGATATTGCAACACTTAGAAAAAGTGCACAGCGCCAGCAGACAATGAATTTTCAGCACTAAAAAAAACGAAACTTCATTAACAGCTAAACCAAACGTTTCCAATGTAAATTTCCACCTTTATATAGTGTAGAAAGGCATCCTGAAGCCTGGAAAGTCTTTAATTTGATTGTCCAGTATTTCCTTCATGAGATATTGCAACACTTAGAAAAAGTGTACAGCGCCAGCAGACAATGAATTTCCAGCACTAAAAAAACGAAACTTCATTAACAGCTAAACTAAACGTTTCCAATGTAAATTTCCACCTTTATATAGTGTAAAAAGACATCCTGAAGCCTGGGCAGTCATTAATTTGATTGTCCAATATTTCCCTTATGAGATAATGCCTCTCATAGCAAATGTGTACAGCGCGAGCTGAAAATGCATTTACAGCACTAAAAAACCAAACTTTTATAACAGCTAAACCAAACGTTTCCAATGTAAATTTCCACCTTTATATAGTGTAGAAAGGCATCCTGAAGCCTGGAAAGTCATTAATTTGATTGTCCAGTATTTCCTTCATGAGATATTGCAACACTTAGAAAAAGTGTACAGCGCCAGCAGACAATGAATTTTCAGCACTAAAAAAACGAAACTTCATTAACAGCTAAACCAAACGTTTCCAATGTAAATTTCCACATTTATAGAGTGTAAAAAGGCATCCTGAAGCCTGGGAAGTCATTAATTTGATTGTCCAGTATTTCCCTTATGAGATAATGCCTCACATAGCAAATGTGTACAGTGCGAGCTGAAAATGCATTTTCAGCACTAAAAAACCAAACTTTTATAACAGCTAAACCAAACGTTTCCAATGTAAATTTCCACCTTTATATAGTGTAAAAAGACATCCTGAAGCCTGGGCAGTCATTAATTTGATTGTCCAGTATTTCCCTTATGAGATAATGCCTCACATAGCAAATGTGTACAGCGCGAGCTGAAAATGCATTTACAGCACTAAAAAAACAAACTTTTATAACAGCTAAACCAAACGTTTCCAATGTAAATTTCCACATTTATAGAGTGTAAAAATGCATCCTGAAGCCTGGGAAGTCATTAATTTGATTGTCCAGTATTTCCCTTATGAGATAATGCCTCACATAGCAAATGTGTACAGTGCGAGCTGAAAATGCATTTTCAGCACTAAAAAACCAAACTTTTATAACAGCTAAACCAAACGTTTCCAATGTAAATTTCCACCTTTATATAGTGTAAAAAGACATCCTGAAGCCTGGGCAGTCATTAATTTGATTGTCCAATATTTCCCTTATGAGATAATGCCTCTCATAGCAAATGTGTACAGCGCGAGCTGAAAATGCATTTACAGCACTAAAAAACCAAACTTTTATAACAGCTAAACCAAACGTTTCCAATGTAAATTTCCACCTTTATATAGTGTAAAAAGACATCCTGAAGCCTGGGCAGTCATTAATTTGATTGTCCAATATTTCCCTTATGAGATAATGCCTCTCATAGCAAATGTGTACAGCGCGAGCTGAAAATGCATTTACAGCACTAAAAAAACAAACTTTTATAACAGCTAAACCAAACGTTTCCAATGTAAATTTCCACCTTTATATAGTGTAGAAAGGCATCCTGAAGCCTGGAAAGTCATTAATTTGATTGTCCAGTATTTCCTTCATGAGATATTGCAACACTTAGAAAAAGTGTACAGCGCCAGCAGACAATGAATTTTCAGCACTAAAAAAACGAAACTTCATTAACAGCTAAACTAAATGTTTCCAATGTAAATTTCCACCTTTATATAGTGTAAAAAGACATCCTGAAGCCTGGGCAGTCATTAATTTGATTGTCCAATATTTCCCTTATGAGATAATGCCTCTCATAGCAAATGTGTACAGCGCGAGCTGAAAATGCATTTACAGCACTAAAAAACCAAACTTTTATAACAGCTAAACCAAACGTTTCCAATGTAAATTTCCACCTTTATATAGTGTAAAAAGGCATCCTGAAGCCTGGAAAGTCTTTAATTTGATTGTCCAGTATTTCCTTCATGAGATATTGCAACACTTAGAAAAAGTGTACAGCGCCAGCAGACAATGAATTTCCAGCACTAAAAAAACGAAACTTCATTAACAGCTAAACTAAACGTTTCCAATGTAAATTTCCACCTTTATATAGTGTAAAAAGACATCCTGAAGCCTGGGCAGTCATTAATTTGATTGTCCAATATTTCCCTTATGAGATAATGCCTCTCATAGCAAATGTGTACAGCGCGAGCTGAAAATGCATTTACAGCACTAAAAAACCAAACTTTTATAACAGCTAAACCAAACGTTTCCAATGTAAATTTCCTCCTTTATATAGTGTAAAAAGACATCCTGAAGCCTGGGCAGTCATTAATTTGATTGTCCAATATTTCCCTTATGAGATAATGCCTCTCATAGCAAATGTGTACAGCGCGAGCTGAAAATGCATTTACAGCACTAAAAAACCAAACTTTTATAACAGCTAAACCAAACGTTTCCAATGTAAATTTCCACCTTTATATAGTGTAGAAAGGCATCCTGAAGCCTGGAAAGTCATTAATTTGATTGTCCAGTATTTCCTTCATGAGATATTGCAACATTTAGAAAAAGTGTACAGCGCCAGCAGACAATGAATTTTCAGCACTAAAAAAACGAAACTTCATTAACAGCTAAACTAAACGTTTCCAATGTAAATTTCCACCTTTATATAGTGTAAAAAGACATCCTGAAGCCCGGGCAGCCATTAATTTGATTGTCCAATATTTCCCTTATGAGATAATGCCTCTCATAGCAAATGTGTACAGCGCGAGCTGAAAATGCATTTACAGCACTAAAAAAACCAAACTTTTATAACAGCTAAACCAAACGTTTCCAATGTAAATTTCCACCTTTATATAGTGTAAAAAGACATCCTGAAGCCTGGGCAGTCATTAATTTGATTGTCCAATATTTCCCTTATGAGATAATGCCTCACATAGCAAATGTGTACAGTGCGAGCTGAAAATGCATTTACAGCACTAAAAAAACAAACTTTTATAACAGCTAAACCAAACGTTTCCAATGTAAATTTCCACCTTTATATAGTGTAGAAAGGCATCCTGAAGCCTGGAAAGTCATTAATTTGATTGTCCAGTATTTCCTTCATGAGATATTGCAACACTTAGAAAAAGTGTACAGCGCCAGCAGACAATGAATTTTCAGCACTAAATAAACGAAACTTCATTAACAGCTAAAGTAAACGTTTCCAATGTAAATTTCCACCTTTATATAGTGTAAAAAGACATCCTGAAGCCTGGGCAGTCATTAATTTGATTGTCCAGTATTTCCTTCATGAGATATTGCAACACTTAGAAAAAGTGTACAGCGCCAGCAGACAATGAATTTTCAGCACTAAATAAACGAAACTTCATTAACAGCTAAACCAAACGTTTCCAATGTAAATTTCCACCTTTATATAGTGTAGAAAGGCATCCTGAAGCCTGGAAAGTCTTTAATTTGATTGTCCAGTATTTCCTTCATGAGATATTGCAACACTTAGAAAAAGTGTACAGCGCCAGCAGACAATGAATTTCCAGCACTAAAAAAACGAAACTTCATTAACAGCTAAACTAAACGTTTCCAATGTAAATTTCCACCTTTATATAGTGTAAAAAGACATCCTGAAGCCTGGGCAGTCATTAATTTGATTGTCCAATATTTCCCTTATGAGATAATGCCTCTCATAGCAAATGTGTACAGCGCGAGCTGAAAATGCATTTACAGCACTAAAAAACCAAACTTTTATAACAGCTAAACCAAACGTTTCCAATGTAAATTTCCACCTTTATATAGTGTAAAAAGACATCCTGAAGCCTGGGCAGTCATTAATTTGATTGTCCAATATTTCCCTTATGAGATAATGCCTCTCATAGCAAATGTGTACAGCGCGAGCTGAAAATGCATTTACAGCACTAAAAAACCAAACTTTTATAACAGCTAAACCAAACGTTTCCAATGTAAATTTCCACCTTTATATAGTGTAAAAAGACATCCTGAAGCCTGGGCAGTCATTAATTTGATTGTCCAATATTTCCCTTATGAGATAATGCCTCTCATAGCAAATGTGTACAGCGCGAGCTGAAAATGCATTTACAGCACTAAAAAAACAAACTTTTATAACAGCTAAACCAAACGTTTCCAATGTAAATTTCCACCTTTATATAGTGTAGAAAGGCATCCTGAAGCCTGGAAAGTCATTAATTTGATTGTCCAGTATTTCCTTCATGAGATATTGCAACACTTAGAAAAAGTGTACAGCGCCAGCAGACAATGAATTTTCAGCACTAAAAAAACGAAACTTCATTAACAGCTAAACTAAATGTTTCCAATGTAAATTTCCACCTTTATATAGTGTAAAAAGACATCCTGAAGCCTGGGCAGTCATTAATTTGATTGTCCAATATTTCCCTTATGAGATAATGCCTCTCATAGCAAATGTGTACAGCGCGAGCTGAAAATGCATTTACAGCACTAAAAAACCAAACTTTTATAACAGCTAAACCAAACGTTTCCAATGTAAATTTCCACCTTTATATAGTGTAAAAAGGCATCCTGAAGCCTGGAAAGTCTTTAATTTGATTGTCCAGTATTTCCTTCATGAGATATTGCAACACTTAGAAAAAGTGTACAGCGCCAGCAGACAATGAATTTCCAGCACTAAAAAAACGAAACTTCATTAACAGCTAAACTAAACGTTTCCAATGTAAATTTCCACCTTTATATAGTGTAAAAAGACATCCTGAAGCCTGGGCAGTCATTAATTTGATTGTCCAATATTTCCCTTATGAGATAATGCCTCTCATAGCAAATGTGTACAGCGCGAGCTGAAAATGCATTTACAGCACTAAAAAACCAAACTTTTATAACAGCTAAACCAAACGTTTCCAATGTAAATTTCCTCCTTTATATAGTGTAAAAAGACATCCTGAAGCCTGGGCAGTCATTAATTTGATTGTCCAATATTTCCCTTATGAGATAATGCCTCTCATAGCAAATGTGTACAGCGCGAGCTGAAAATGCATTTACAGCACTAAAAAACCAAACTTTTATAACAGCTAAACCAAACGTTTCCAATGTAAATTTCCACCTTTATATAGTGTAGAAAGGCATCCTGAAGCCTGGAAAGTCATTAATTTGATTGTCCAGTATTTCCTTCATGAGATATTGCAACATTTAGAAAAAGTGTACAGCGCCAGCAGACAATGAATTTTCAGCACTAAAAAAACGAAACTTCATTAACAGCTAAACTAAACGTTTCCAATGTAAATTTCCACCTTTATATAGTGTAAAAAGACATCCTGAAGCCCGGGCAGCCATTAATTTGATTGTCCAATATTTCCCTTATGAGATAATGCCTCTCATAGCAAATGTGTACAGCGCGAGCTGAAAATGCATTTACAGCACTAAAAAACCCAAACTTTTATAACAGCTAAACCAAACGTTTCCAATGTAAATTTCCACCTTTATATAGTGTAAAAAGACATCCTGAAGCCTGGGCAGTCATTAATTTGATTGTCCAATATTTCCCTTATGAGATAATGCCTCACATAGCAAATGTGTACAGTGCGAGCTGAAAATGCATTTACAGCACTAAAAAAACAAACTTTTATAACAGCTAAACCAAACGTTTCCAATGTAAATTTCCACCTTTATATAGTGTAGAAAGGCATCCTGAAGCCTGGAAAGTCATTAATTTGATTGTCCAGTATTTCCTTCATGAGATATTGCAACACTTAGAAAAAGTGTACAGCGCCAGCAGACAATGAATTTTCAGCACTAAATAAACGAAACTTCATTAACAGCTAAAGTAAACGTTTCCAATGTAAATTTCCACCTTTATATAGTGTAAAAAGACATCCTGAAGCCTGGGCAGTCATTAATTTGATTGTCCAATATTTCCCTTATGAGATAATGCCTCTCATAGCAAATGTGTACAGTGCGAGCTGAAAATGCATTTACAGCACTAAAAAAACAAACTTTTATAACAGCTAAACCAAACGTTTCCAATGTAAATTTCCACCTTTATATAGTGTAAAAAGACATCCTGAAGCCTGGGCAGTCATTAATTTGATTGTCCAATATTTCCCTTATGAGATAATGCCTCTCATAGCAAATGTGTACAGCGCGAGCTGAAAATGCATTTACAGCACTAAAAAAAACAAACTTTTATAACAGCTAAACCAAACGTTTCCAATGTAAATTTCCACCTTTATATAGTGTAGAAAGGCATCCTGAAGCCTGGAAAGTCATTAATTTGATTGTCCAGTATTTCCTTCATGAGATATTGCAACACTGAGAAAAAGTGT
Organism: Idiotropiscis lumnitzeri; assembly: GCF_059441095.1. Lineage (NCBI taxonomy): Eukaryota > Metazoa > Chordata > Actinopteri > Syngnathiformes > Syngnathidae > Idiotropiscis > Idiotropiscis lumnitzeri. The sequence continues at coordinate 433,348 of NW_028283632.1, read as the reverse complement.
ACAGCGCCAGCAGACAATGAATTTTCAGCACTAAAAAAAACGAAACTTCATTAACAGCTAAACCAAACGTTTCCAATGTAAATTTCCACATTTATAGAGTGTAAAAAGGCATCCTGAAGCCTGGGAAGTCATTAATTTGATTGTCCAGTATTTCCCTTATGAGATAATGCCTCTCATTGCAAATGTGTACAGCGCGAGCTGAAAATGCATTTTCAGCACTAAAAAACCAAACTTTTATAACACCTAAACCAAACGTTTCCAATGTAAATTTCCTCCTTTATATAGTGTAAAAAGACATCCTGAAGCCTGGGCAGTCATTAATTTGATTGTCCAATATTTCCCTTATGAGATAATGCCTCTCATAGCAAATGTGTACAGCGCGAGCTGAAAATGCATTTACAGCACTAAAAAACCAAACTTTTATAACAGCTAAACCAAACGTTTCCAATGTAAATTTCCACCTTTATATAGTGTAGAAAGGCATCCTGAAGCCTGGAAAGTCATTAATTTGATTGTCCAGTATTTCCTTCATGAGATATTGCAACATTTAGAAAAAGTGTACAGCGCCAGCAGACAATGAATTTTCAGCACTAAAAAAACGAAACTTCATTAACAGCTAAACTAAACGTTTCCAATGTAAATTTCCACCTTTATATAGTGTAAAAAGACATCCTGAAGCCCGGGCAGCCATTAATTTGATTGTCCAATATTTCCCTTATGAGATAATGCCTCTCATAGCAAATGTGTACAGCGCGAGCTGAAAATGCATTTACAGCACTAAAAAACCAAACTTTTATAACAGCTAAACCAAACGTTTCCAATGTAAATTTCCACCTTTATATAGTGTAAAAAGACATCCTGAAGCCTGGGCAGTCATTAATTTGATTGTCCAATATTTCCCTTATGAGATAATGCCTCTCATAGCAAATGTGTACAGCGCGAGCTGAAAATGCATTTACAGCACTAAAAAAACAAACTTTTATAACAGCTAAACCAAACGTTTCCAATGTAAATTTCCACCTTTATATAGTGTAGAAAGGCATCCTGAAGCCTGGAAAGTCATTAATTTGATTGTCCAGTATTTCCTTCATGAGATATTGCAACACTTAGAAAAAGTGTACAGCGCCAGCAGACAATGAATTTTCAGCACTAAAAAAACGAAACTTCATTAACAGCTAAACTAAATGTTTCCAATGTAAATTTCCACCTTTATATAGTGTAAAAAGACATCCTGAAGCCTGGGCAGTCATTAATTTGATTGTCCAATATTTCCCTTATGAGATAATGCCTCTCATAGCAAATGTGTACAGCGCGAGCTGAAAATGCATTTACAGCACTAAAAAACCAAACTTTTATAACAGCTAAACCAAACGTTTCCAATGTAAATTTCCACCTTTATATAGTGTAAAAAGGCATCCTGAAGCCTGGAAAGTCTTTAATTTGATTGTCCAGTATTTCCTTCATGAGATATTGCAACACTTAGAAAAAGTGTACAGCGCCAGCAGACAATGAATTTCCAGCACTAAAAAAACGAAACTTCATTAACAGCTAAACTAAACGTTTCCAATGTAAATTTCCACCTTTATATAGTGTAAAAAGACATCCTGAAGCCTGGGCAGTCATTAATTTGATTGTCCAATATTTCCCTTATGAGATAATGCCTCTCATAGCAAATGTGTACAGCGCGAGCTGAAAATGCATTTACAGCACTAAAAAACCAAACTTTTATAACAGCTAAACCAAACGTTTCCAATGTAAATTTCCACCTTTATATAGTGTAGAAAGGCATCCTGAAGCCTGGAAAGTCATTAATTTGATTGTCCAGTATTTCCTTCATGAGATATTGCAACACTTAGAAAAAGTGTACAGCGCCAGCAGACAATGAATTTTCAGCACTAAAAAAACGAAACTTCATTAACAGCTAAACCAAACGTTTCCAATGTAAATTTCCACATTTATAGAGTGTAAAAAGGCATCCTGAAGCCTGGGAAGTCATTAATTTGATTGTCCAGTATTTCCCTTATGAGATAATGCCTCACATAGCAAATGTGTACAGTGCGAGCTGAAAATGCATTTTCAGCACTAAAAAACCAAACTTTTATAACAGCTAAACCAAACGTTTCCAATGTAAATTTCCACCTTTATATAGTGTAAAAAGACATCCTGAAGCCTGGGCAGTCATTAATTTGATTGTCCAATATTTCCCTTATGAGATAATGCCTCTCATAGCAAATGTGTACAGCGCGAGCTGAAAATGCATTTACAGCACTAAAAAACCAAACTTTTATAACAGCTAAACCAAACGTTTCCAATGTAAATTTCCACCTTTATATAGTGTAAATAGACATCCTGAAGCCTGGGCAGTCATTAATTTGATTGTCCAATATTTCCCTTATGAGATAATGCCTCTCATAGCAAATGTGTACAGCGCGAGCTGAAAATGCATTTACAGCACTAAAAAAACAAACTTTTATAACAGCTAAACCAAACGTTTCCAATGTAAATTTCCACCTTTATATAGTGTAGAAAGGCATCCTGAAGCCTGGAAAGTCATTAATTTGATTGTCCAGTATTTCCTTCATGAGATATTGCAACACTTAGAAAAAGTGTACAGCGCCAGCAGACAATGAATTTTCAGCACTAAAAAAACGAAACTTCATTAACAGCTAAACTAAATGTTTCCAATGTAAATTTCCACCTTTATATAGTGTAAAAAGACATCCTGAAGCCTGGGCAGTCATTAATTTGATTGTCCAATATTTCCCTTATGAGATAATGCCTCTCATAGCAAATGTGTACAGCGCGAGCTGAAAATGCATTTACAGCACTAAAAAACCAAACTTTTATAACAGCTAAACCAAACGTTTCCAATGTAAATTTCCACCTTTATATAGTGTAAAAAGGCATCCTGAAGCCTGGAAAGTCTTTAATTTGATTGTCCAGTATTTCCTTCATGAGATATTGCAACACTTAGAAAAAGTGTACAGCGCCAGCAGACAATGAATTTCCAGCACTAAAAAAACGAAACTTCATTAACAGCTAAACTAAACGTTTCCAATGTAAATTTCCACCTTTATATAGTGTAAAAAGACATCCTGAAGCCTGGGCAGTCATTAATTTGATTGTCCAATATTTCCCTTATGAGATAATGCCTCTCATAGCAAATGTGTACAGCGCGAGCTGAAAATGCATTTACAGCACTAAAAAACCAAACTTTTATAACAGCTAAACCAAACGTTTCCAATGTAAATTTCAACCTTTATATAGTGTAAAAAGACATCCTGAAGCCTGGGCAGTCATTAATTTGATTGTCCAATATTTCCCTTATGAGATAATGCCTCTCATAGCAAATGTGTACAGCGCGAGCTGAAAATGCATTTACAGCACTAAAAACCCAAACTTTTATAACAGCTAAACCAAACGTTTCCAATGTAAATTTCCACCTTTATATAGTGTAGAAAGGCATCCTGAAGCCTGGAAAGTCATTAATTTGATTGTCCAGTATTTCCTTCATGAGATATTGCAACACTTAGAAAAAGTGTACAGCGCCAGCAGACAATGAATTTTCAGCACTAAAAAAACGAAACTTCATTAACAGCTAAACTAAACGTTTCCAATGTAAATTTCCACCCTTATATAGTGTAAAAAGACATCCTTAAGCCTGGGCAGTCATTAATTTGATTGTCCAATATTTCCCTTATGAGATAATGCCTCTCATAGCAAATGTGTACAGCGCGAGCTGAAAATGCATTTACAGCACTAAAAAAACAAACTTTTATAACAGCTAAACCAAACGTTTCCAATGTAAATTTCCACCTTTATATAGTGTAGAAAGGCATCCTGAAGCCTGGAAAGTCATTAATTTGATTGTCCAGTATTTCCTTCATGAGATATTGCAACACTTAGAAAAAGTGTACAGCGCCAGCAGACAATGAATTTTCAGCACTAAAAAAACGAAACTTCATTAACAGCTAAACTAAATGTTTCCAATGTAAATTTCCACCTTTATATAGTGTAAAAAGACATCCTGAAGCCTGGGCAGTCATTAATTTGATTGTCCAATATTTCCCTTATGAGATAATGCCTCTCATAGCAAATGTGTACAGCGCGAGCTGAAAATGCATTTACAGCACTAAAAAACCAAACTTTTATAACAGCTAAACCAAACGTTTCCAATGTAAATTTCCACCTTTATATAGTGTAAAAAGGCATCCTGAAGCCTGGAAAGTCTTTAATTTGATTGTCCAGTATTTCCTTCATGAGATATTGCAACACTTAGAAAAAGTGTACAGCGCCAGCAGACAATGAATTTCCAGCACTAAAAAAACGAAACTTCATTAACAGCTAAACTAAACGTTTCCAATGTAAATTTCCACCTTTATATAGTGTAAAAAGACATCCTGAAGCCTGGGCAGTCATTAATTTGATTGTCCAATATTTCCCTTATGAGATAATGCCTCTCATAGCAAATGTGTACAGCGCGAGCTGAAAATGCATTTACAGCACTAAAAAACCAAACTTTTATAACAGCTAAACCAAACGTTTCCAATGTAAATTTCAACCTTTATATAGTGTAAAAAGACATCCTGAAGCCTGGGCAGTCATTAATTTGATTGTCCAATATTTCCCTTATGAGATAATGCCTCTCATAGCAAATGTGTACAGCGCGAGCTGAAAATGCATTTACAGCACTAAAAACCCAAACTTTTATAACAGCTAAACCAAACGTTTCCAATGTAAATTTCCACCTTTATATAGTGTAGAAAGGCATCCTGAAGCCTGGAAAGTCATTAATTTGATTGTCCAGTATTTCCTTCATGAGATATTGCAACACTTAGAAAAAGTGTACAGCGCCAGCAGACAATGAATTTTCAGCACTAAAAAAACGAAACTTCATTAACAGCTGAACTAAACGTTTCCAATGTAAATGTCCACCTTTATATAGTGTAAAAAGACATCCTGAAGCCTGGGCAGTCATTAATTTGATTGTCCAATATTTCCCTTATGAGATAATGCCTCTCATAGCAAATGTGTACAGCGCGAGCTGAAAATGCATTTACAGCACTAAAAAACCAAACTTTTATAACAGCTAAACCAAACGTTTCCAATGTAAATTTCCACCTTTATATAGTGTAGAAAGGCATCCTGAAGCCTGGAAAGTCATTAATTTGATTGTCCAGTATTTCCTTCATGAGATATTGCAACACTTAGAAAAAGTGTACAGCGCCAGCAGACAATGAATTTTCAGCACTAAAAAAAACGAAACTTCATTAACAGCTAAACCAAACGTTTCCAATGTAAATTTCCACCTTTATATAGTGTAGAAAGGCATCCTGAAGCCTGGAAAGTCTTTAATTTGATTGTCCAGTATTTCCTTCATGAGATATTGCAACACTTAGAAAAAGTGTACAGCGCCAGCAGACAATGAATTTCCAGCACTAAAAAAACGAAACTTCATTAACAGCTAAACTAAACGTTTCCAATGTAAATTTCCACCTTTATATAGTGTAAAAAGACATCCTGAAGCCTGGGCAGTCATTAATTTGATTGTCCAATATTTCCCTTATGAGATAATGCCTCTCATAGCAAATGTGTACAGCGCGAGCTGAAAATGCATTTACAGCACTAAAAAACCAAACTTTTATAACAGCTAAACCAAACGTTTCCAATGTAAATTTCCACCTTTATATAGTGTAGAAAGGCATCCTGAAGCCTGGAAAGTCATTAATTTGATTGTCCAGTATTTCCTTCATGAGATATTGCAACACTTAGAAAAAGTGTACAGCGCCAGCAGACAATGAATTTTCAGCACTAAAAAAACGAAACTTCATTAACAGCTAAACCAAACGTTTCCAATGTAAATTTCCACATTTATAGAGTGTAAAAAGGCATCCTGAAGCCTGGGAAGTCATTAATTTGATTGTCCAGTATTTCCCTTATGAGATAATGCCTCACATAGCAAATGTGTACAGTGCGAGCTGAAAATGCATTTTCAGCACTAAAAAACCAAACTTTTATAACAGCTAAACCAAACGTTTCCAATGTAAATTTCCACCTTTATATAGTGTAAAAAGACATCCTGAAGCCTGGGCAGTCATTAATTTGATTGTCCAGTATTTCCCTTATGAGATAATGCCTCACATAGCAAATGTGTACAGCGCGAGCTGAAAATGCATTTACAGCACTAAAAAAACAAACTTTTATAACAGCTAAACCAAACGTTTCCAATGTAAATTTCCACATTTATAGAGTGTAAAAATGCATCCTGAAGCCTGGGAAGTCATTAATTTGATTGTCCAGTATTTCCCTTATGAGATAATGCCTCACATAGCAAATGTGTACAGTGCGAGCTGAAAATGCATTTTCAGCACTAAAAAACCAAACTTTTATAACAGCTAAACCAAACGTTTCCAATGTAAATTTCCACCTTTATATAGTGTAAAAAGACATCCTGAAGCCTGGGCAGTCATTAATTTGATTGTCCAATATTTCCCTTATGAGATAATGCCTCTCATAGCAAATGTGTACAGCGCGAGCTGAAAATGCATTTACAGCACTAAAAAACCAAACTTTTATAACAGCTAAACCAAACGTTTCCAATGTAAATTTCCACCTTTATATAGTGTAAAAAGACATCCTGAAGCCTGGGCAGTCATTAATTTGATTGTCCAATATTTCCCTTATGAGATAATGCCTCTCATAGCAAATGTGTACAGCGCGAGCTGAAAATGCATTTACAGCACTAAAAAAACAAACTTTTATAACAGCTAAACCAAACGTTTCCAATGTAAATTTCCACCTTTATATAGTGTAGAAAGGCATCCTGAAGCCTGGAAAGTCATTAATTTGATTGTCCAGTATTTCCTTCATGAGATATTGCAACACTTAGAAAAAGTGTACAGCGCCAGCAGACAATGAATTTTCAGCACTAAAAAAACGAAACTTCATTAACAGCTAAACTAAATGTTTCCAATGTAAATTTCCACCTTTATATAGTGTAAAAAGACATCCTGAAGCCTGGGCAGTCATTAATTTGATTGTCCAATATTTCCCTTATGAGATAATGCCTCTCATAGCAAATGTGTACAGCGCGAGCTGAAAATGCATTTACAGCACTAAAAAACCAAACTTTTATAACAGCTAAACCAAACGTTTCCAATGTAAATTTCCACCTTTATATAGTGTAAAAAGGCATCCTGAAGCCTGGAAAGTCTTTAATTTGATTGTCCAGTATTTCCTTCATGAGATATTGCAACACTTAGAAAAAGTGTACAGCGCCAGCAGACAATGAATTTCCAGCACTAAAAAAACGAAACTTCATTAACAGCTAAACTAAACGTTTCCAATGTAAATTTCCACCTTTATATAGTGTAAAAAGACATCCTGAAGCCTGGGCAGTCATTAATTTGATTGTCCAATATTTCCCTTATGAGATAATGCCTCTCATAGCAAATGTGTACAGCGCGAGCTGAAAATGCATTTACAGCACTAAAAAACCAAACTTTTATAACAGCTAAACCAAACGTTTCCAATGTAAATTTCAACCTTTATATAGTGTAAAAAGACATCCTGAAGCCTGGGCAGTCATTAATTTGATTGTCCAATATTTCCCTTATGAGATAATGCCTCTCATAGCAAATGTGTACAGCGCGAGCTGAAAATGCATTTACAGCACTAAAAACCCAAACTTTTATAACAGCTAAACCAAACGTTTCCAATGTAAATTTCCACCTTTATATAGTGTAGAAAGGCATCCTGAAGCCTGGAAAGTCATTAATTTGATTGTCCAGTATTTCCTTCATGAGATATTGCAACACTTAGAAAAAGTGTACAGCGCCAGCAGACAATGAATTTTCAGCACTAAAAAAACGAAACTTCATTAACAGCTGAACTAAACGTTTCCAATGTAAATGTCCACCTTTATATAGTGTAAAAAGACATCCTGAAGCCTGGGCAGTCATTAATTTGATTGTCCAATATTTCCCTTATGAGATAATGCCTCTCATAGCAAATGTGTACAGCGCGAGCTGAAAATGCATTTACAGCACTAAAAAACCAAACTTTTATAACAGCTAAACCAAACGTTTCCAATGTAAATTTCCACCTTTATATAGTGTAGAAAGGCATCCTGAAGCCTGGAAAGTCATTAATTTGATTGTCCAGTATTTCCTTCATGAGATATTGCAACACTTAGAAAAAGTGTACAGCGCCAGCAGACAATGAATTTTCAGCACTAAAAAAAACGAAACTTCATTAACAGCTAAACCAAACGTTTCCAATGTAAATTTCCACCTTTATATAGTGTAGAAAGGCATCCTGAAGCCTGGAAAGTCATTAATTTGATTGTCCAGTATTTCCTTCATGAGATATTGCAACACTTAGAAAAAGTGTACAGCGCCAGCAGACAATGAATTTTCAGCACTAAAAAAACGAAACTTCATTAACAGCTAAACCAAACGTTTCCAATGTAAATTTCCACATTTATAGAGTGTAAAAAGGCATCCTGAAGCCTGGGCAGTCATTAATTTGATTGTCCAGTATTTCCCTTATGAGATAATGCCTCACATAGCAAATGTGTACAGTGCGAGCTGAAAATGCATTTTCAGCACTAAAAAACCAAACTTTTATAACAGCTAAACCAAACGTTTCCAATGTAAATTTCCACCTTTATATAGTGTAAAAAGACATCCTGAAGCCTGGGCAGTCATTAATTTGATTGTCCAGTATTTCCCTTATGAGATAATGCCTCACATAGCAAATGTGTACAGCGCCAGCAGACAATGAAATTTCAGCACTAAAAAAACGAAACTTCATTAACAGCTAAACTAAACGTTTCCAATGTAAATTTCCACCCTTATATAGTGTAAAAAGACATCCTGAAGCCTGGGCAGTCATTAATTTGATTGTCCAATATTTCCCTTATGAGATAATGCCTCTCATAGCAAATGTGTACAGTGCGAGCTGAAAATGCATTTACAGCACTAAAAAAACAAACTTTTATAACAGCTAAACCAAACGTTTCCAATGTAAATTTCCACCTTTATATAGTGTAAAAAGACATCCTGAAGCCTGGGCAGTCATTAATTTGATTGTCCAATATTTCCCTTATGAGATAATGCCTCTCATAGCAAATGTGTACAGCGCGAGCTGAAAATGCATTTACAGCACTAAAAAACCAAACTTTTATAACAGCTAAACCAAACGTTTCCAATGTAAATTTCCACCTTTATATAGTGTAGAAAGGCATCCTGAAGCCTGGAAAGTCATTAATTTGATTGTCCAGTATTTCCTTCATGAGATATTGCAACACTTAGAAAAAGTGTACAGCGCCAGCAGACAATGAATTTTCAGCACTAAAAAAACGAAACTTCATTAACAGCTAAACCAAACGTTTCCAATGTAAATTTCCACATTTATAGAGTGTAAAAAGGCATCCTGAAGCCTGGGAAGTCATTAATTTGATTGTCCAGTATTTCCCTTATGAGATAATGCCTCACATAGCAAATGTGTACAGTGCGAGCTGAAAATGCATTTACAGCACTAAAAAAACAAACTTTTATAACAGCTAAACCAAACGTTTCCAATGTAAATTTCCACCTTTATATAGTGTAGAAAGGCATCCTGAAGCCTGGAAAGTCATTAATTTGATTGTCCAGTATTTCCTTCATGAGATATTGTAACACTTAGAAAAAGTGTACAGCGCCAGCAGACAATGAATTTTCAGCACTAAATAAACGAAACTTCATTAACAGCTAAAGTAAACGTTTCCAATGTAAATTTCCACCTTTATATAGTGTAAAAAGACATCCTGAAGCCTGGGCAGTCATTAATTTGATTGTCCAATATTTCCCTTATGAGATAATGCCTCTCATAGCAAATGTGTACAGTGCGAGCTGAAAATGCATTTACAGCACTAAAAAAACAAACTTTTATAACAGCTAAACCAAACGTTTCCAATGTAAATTTCCACCTTTATATAGTGTAAAAAGACATCCTGAAGCCTGGGCAGTCATTAATTTGATTGTCCAATATTTCCCTTATGAGATAATGCCTCTCATAGCAAATGTGTACAGCGCGAGCTGAAAATGCATTTACAGCACTAAAAAACCAAACTTTTATAACAGCTAAACCAAACGTTTCCAATATAAATTTCCACCTTTATATAGTGTAGAAAGGCATCCTGAAGCCTGGAAAGTCATTAATTTGATTGTCCAGTATTTCCTTCATGAGATATTGCAACACTTAGAAAAAGTGTACAGCGCCAGCAGACAATGAATTTTCAGCACTAAAAAAACGAAACTTCATTAACAGCTAAACCAAACGTTTCCAATGTAAATTTCCACATTTATAGAGTGTAAAAAGGCATCCTGAAGCCTGGGAAGTCATTAATTTGATTGTCCAGTATTTCCCTTATGAGATAATGCCTCACATAGCAAATGTGTACAGTGCGAGCTGAAAATGCATTTACAGCACTAAAAAAACAAACTTTTATAACAGCTAAACCAAACGTTTCCAATGTAAATTTCCACCTTTATATAGTGTAGAAAGGCATCCTGAAGCCTGGAAAGTCATTAATTTGATTGTCCAGTATTTCCTTCATGAGATATTGCAACACTTAGAAAAAGTGTACAGCGCCAGCAGACAATGAATTTTCAGCACTAAATAAACGAAACTTCATTAACAGCTAAAGTAAACGTTTCCAATGTAAATTTCCACCTTTATATAGTGTAAAAAGACATCCTGAAGCCTGGGCAGTCATTAATTTGATTGTCCAATATTTCCCTTATGAGATAATGCCTCTCATAGCAAATGTGTACAGTGCGAGCTGAAAATGCATTTACAGCACTAAAAAACCAAACTTTTATAACAGCTAAACCAAACGTTTCCAATGTAAATTTCCACCTTTATATAGTGTAAAAAGACATCCTGAAGCCTGGGCAGTCATTAATTTGATTGTCCAATATTTCCCTTATGAGATAATGCCTCTCATAGCAAATGTGTACAGCGCGAGCTGAAAATGCATTTACAGCACTAAAAAACCAAACTTTTATAACAGCTAAACCAAACGTTTCCAATGTAAATTTCCACCTTTATATAGTGTAGAAAGGCATCCTGAAGCCTGGAAAGTCATTAATTTGATTGTCCAGTATTTCCTTCATGAGATATTGCAACATTTAGAAAAAGTGTACAGCGCCAGCAGACAATGAATTTTCAGCACTAAAAAAACGAAACTTCATTAACAGCTAAACTAAACGTTTCCAATGTAAATTTCCACCTTTATATAGTGTAAAAAGACATCCTGAAGCCCGGGCAGCCATTAATTTGATTGTCCAATATTTCCCTTATGAGATAATGCCTCTCATAGCAAATGTGTACAGCGCGAGCTGAAAATGCATTTACAGCACTAAAAAACCAAACTTTTATAACAGCTAAACCAAACGTTTCCAATGTAAATTTCCACCTTTATATAGTGTAGAAAGGCATCCTGAAGCCTGGAAAGTCATTAATTTGATTGTCCAGTATTTCCTTCATGAGATATTGCAACACTTAGAAAAAGTGTACAGCGCCAGCAGACAATGAATTTTCAGCACTAAAAAAACGAAACTTCATTAACAGCTAAACTAAATGTTTCCAATGTAAATTTCCACCTTTATATAGTGTAAAAAGACATCCTGAAGCCTGGGCAGTCATTAATTTGATTGTCCAATATTTCCCTTATGAGATAATGCCTCTCATAGCAAATGTGTACAGCGCGAGCTGAAAATGCATTTACAGCACTAAAAAACCAAACTTTTATAACAGCTAAACCAAACGTTTCCAATGTAAATTTCCACCTTTATATAGTGTAAAAAGGCATCCTGAAGCCTGGAAAGTCTTTAATTTGATTGTCCAGTATTTCCTTCATGAGATATTGCAACACTTAGAAAAAGTGTACAGCGCCAGCAGACAATGAATTTTCAGCACTAAAAAACCGAAACTTCATTAACAGCTAAACCAAACGTTTCCAATGTAAATTTCCACCTTTATATAGTGTAAAAAGGCATCCTGAAGCCTGGAAAGTCTTTAATTTGATTGTCCAGTATTTCCTTCATGAGATATTGCAACACTTAGAAAAAGTGTACAGCGCCAGCAGACAATGAATTTTCAGCACTAAAAAACCGAAACTTCATTAACAGCTAAACTAAACGTTTCCAATGTAAATTTCCACCTTTATATAGTGTAAAAAGACATCCTGAAGCCTGGGCAGCCATTAATTTGATTGTCCAATATTTCCCTTATGAGATAATGCCTCTCATAGCAAATGTGTACAGCGCGAGCTGAAAATGCATTTACAGCACTAAAAAACCAAACTTTTATAACAGCTAAACCAAACGTTTCCAATGTAAATTTCCACCTTTATAGAGTGTAAAAAGACATCCTGAAGCCTGGGCAGTCATTAATTTGATTGTCCAATATTTCCCTTATGAGATAATGCCTCTCATAGCAAATGTGTACAGCGCGAGCTGAAAATGCATTTACAGCACTAAAAAACCAAACTTTTATAACAGCTAAACCAAACGTTTCCAATGTAAATTTCTACCTTTATATAGTGTAGAAAGGCATCCTGAAGCCTGGAAAGTCATTAATTTGATTGTCCAGTATTTCCTTCATGAGATATTGCAACACTTAGAAAAAGTGTACAGCGCCAGCAGACAATGTTTTTTCAGCACTAAAAAAACGAAACTTCATTAACAGCTAAACCAAACGTTTCCAATGTAAATTTCCACATTTATAGAGTGTAAAAAGGCATCCTGAAGCCTGGGAAGTCATTAATTTGATTGTCCAATATTTCCCTTATGAGATAATGCCTCTCATAGCAAATGTGTACAGTGCGAGCTGAAAATGCATTTACAGCACTAAAAAAACAAACTTTTATAACAGCTAAACCAAACGTTTCCAATGTAAATTTCCACCTTTATATAGTGTAAAAAGACATCCTGAAGCCTGGGCAGTCATTAATTTGATTGTCCAATATTTCCCTTATGAGATAATGCCTCTCATAGCAAATGTGTACAGCGCGAGCTGAAAATGCATTTACAGCACTAAAAAACCAAACTTTTATAACAGCTAAACCAAACGTTTCCAATGTAAATTTCCACCTTTATATAGTGTAGAAAGGCATCCTGAAGCCTGGAAAGTCATTAATTTGATTGTCCAGTATTTCCTTCATGAGATATTGCAACATTTAGAAAAAGTGTACAGCGCCAGCAGACAATGAATTTTCAGCACTAAAAAAACGAAACTTCATTAACAGCTAAACTAAACGTTTCCAATGTAAATTTCCACCTTTATATAGTGTAAAAAGACATCCTGAAGCCCGGGCAGCCATTAATTTGATTGTCCAATATTTCCCTTATGAGATAATGCCTCTCATAGCAAATGTGTACAGCGCGAGCTGAAAATGCATTTACAGCACTAAAAAAACAAACTTTTATAACAGCTAAACCAAACGTTTCCAATGTAAATTTCCACCTTTATATAGTGTAAAAAGACATCCTGAAGCCTGGGCAGTCATTAATTTGATTGTCCAATATTTCCCTTATGAGATAATGCCTCTCATAGCAAATGTGTACAGCGCGAGCTGAAAATGCATTTACAGCACTAAAAAACCAAACTTTTATAACAGCTAAACCAAACGTTTCCAATGTAAATTTCCACCTTTATATAGTGTAGAAAGGCATCCTGAAGCCTGGAAAGTCATTAATTTGATTGTCCAGTATTTCCTTCATGAGATATTGCAACACTTAGAAAAAGTGTACAGCGCCAGCAGACAATGAATTTTCAGCACTAAAAAAACGAAACTTCATTAACAGCTAAACTAAATGTTTCAAATGTAAATTTCCACCTTTATATAGTGTAAAAAGACATCCTGAAGCCTGGGCAGTCATTAATTTGATTGTCCAATATTTCCCTTATGAGATAATGCCTCTCATAGCAAATGTGTACAGCGCGAGCTGAAAATGCATTTACAGCACTAAAAAACCAAACTTTTATAACAGCTAAACCAAACGTTTCCAATGTAAATTTCCACCTTTATATAGTGTAAAAAGGCATCCTGAAGCCTGGAAAGTCTTTAATTTGATTGTCCAGTATTTCCTTCATGAGATATTGCAACACTTAGAAAAAGTGTACAGCGCCAGCAGACAATGAATTTTCAGCACTAAAAAACCGAAACTTCATTAACAGCTAAACCAAACGTTTCCAATGTAAATTTCCACCTTTATATAGTGTAAAAAGGCATCCTGAAGCCTGGAAAGTCTTTAATTTGATTGTCCAGTATTTCCTTCATGAGATATTGCAACACTTAGAAAAAGTGTACAGCGCCAGCAGACAATGAATTTTCAGCACTAAAAAACCGAAACTTCATTAACAGCTAAACTAAACGTTTCCAATGTAAATTTCCACCTTTATATAGTGTAAAAAGACATCCTGAAGCCTGGGCAGCCATTAATTTGATTGTCCAATATTTCCCTTATGAGATAATGCCTCTCATAGCAAATGTGTACAGCGCGAGCTGAAAATGCATTTACAGCACTAAAAAACCAAACTTTTATAACAGCTAAACCAAACGTTTCCAATGTAAATTTCCACCTTTATAGAGTGTAAAAAGACATCCTGAAGCCTGGGCAGTCATTAATTTGATTGTCCAATATTTCCCTTATGAGATAATGCCTCTCATAGCAAATGTGTACAGCGCGAGCTGAAAATGCATTTACAGCACTAAAAAACCAAACTTTTATAACAGCTAAACCAAACGTTTCCAATGTAAATTTCTACCTTTATATAGTGTAGAAAGGCATCCTGAAGCCTGGAAAGTCATTAATTTGATTGTCCAGTATTTCCTTCATGAGATATTGCAACACTTAGAAAAAGTGTACAGCGCCAGCAGACAATGTTTTTTCAGCACTAAAAAAACGAAACTTCATTAACAGCTAAACCAAACGTTTCCAATGTAAATTTCCACATTTATAGAGTGTAAAAAGGCATCCTGAAGCCTGGGAAGTCATTAATTTGATTGTCCAATATTTCCCTTATGAGATAATGCCTCTCATAGCAAATGTGTACAGTGCGAGCTGAAAATGCATTTACAGCACTAAAAAAACAAACTTTTATAACAGCTAAACCAAACGTTTCCAATGTAAATTTCCACCTTTATATAGTGTAAAAAGACATCCTGAAGCCTGGGCAGTCATTAATTTGATTGTCCAATATTTCCCTTATGAGATAATGCCTCTCATAGCAAATGTGTACAGCGCGAGCTGAAAATGCATTTACAGCACTAAAAAACCAAACTTTTATAACAGCTAAACCAAACGTTTCCAATGTAAATTTCCACCTTTATATAGTGTAGAAAGGCATCCTGAAGCCTGGAAAGTCATTAATTTGATTGTCCAGTATTTCCTTCATGAGATATTGCAACACTTAGAAAAAGTGTACAGCGCCAGCAGACAATGAATTTTCAGCACTAAATAAACGAAACTTCATTAACAGCTAAAGTAAACGTTTCCAATGTAAATTTCCACCTTTATATAGTGTAAAAAGACATCCTGAAGCCTGGGCAGTCATTAATTTGATTGTCCAATATTTCCCTTATGAGATAATGCCTCTCATAGCAAATGTGTACAGTGCGGAGCTGAAAATGCATTTACAGCACTAAAAAAACAAACTTTTATAACAGCTAAACCAAACGTTTCCAATGTAAATTTCCACCTTTATATAGTGTAAAAAGACATCCTGAAGCCTGGGCAGTCATTAATTTGATTGTCCAATATTTCCCTTATGAGATAATGCCTCTCATAGCAAATGTGTACAGCGCGAGCTGAAAATGCATTTACAGCACTAAAAAACCAAACTTTTATAACAGCTAAACCAAACGTTTCCAATGTAAATTTCCACCTTTATATAGTGTAGAAAGGCATCCTGAAGCCTGGAAAGTCATTAATTTGATTGTCCAGTATTTCCTTCATGAGATATTGCAACATTTAGAAAAAGTGTACAGCGCCAGCAGACAATGAATTTTCAGCACTAAAAAAACGAAACTTCATTAACAGCTAAACTAAACGTTTCCAATGTAAATTTCCACCTTTATATAGTGTAAAAAGACATCCTGAAGCCCGGGCAGCCATTAATTTGATTGTCCAATATTTCCCTTATGAGATAATGCCTCTCATAGCAAATGTGTACAGCGCGAGCTGAAAATGCATTTACAGCACTAAAAAACCAAACTTTTATAACAGCTAAACCAAACGTTTCCAATGTAAATTTCCACCTTTATATAGTGTAGAAAGGCATCCTGAAGCCTGGAAAGTCATTAATTTGATTGTCCAGTATTTCCTTCATGAGATATTGCAACACTTAGAAAAAGTGTACAGCGCCAGCAGACAATGAATTTTCAGCACTAAAAAAACGAAACTTCATTAACAGCTAAACTAAATGTTTCCAATGTAAATTTCCACCTTTATATAGTGTAAAAAGACATCCTGAAGCCTGGGCAGTCATTAATTTGATTGTCCAATATTTCCCTTATGAGATAATGCCTCTCATAGCAAATGTGTACAGCGCGAGCTGAAAATGCATTTACAGCACTAAAAAACCAAACTTTTATAACAGCTAAACCAAACGTTTCCAATGTAAATTTCCACCTTTATATAGTGTAAAAAGGCATCCTGAAGCCTGGAAAGTCTTTAATTTGATTGTCCAGTATTTCCTTCATGAGATATTGCAACACTTAGAAAAAGTGTACAGCGCCAGCAGACAATGAATTTTCAGCACTAAAAAACCGAAACTTCATTAACAGCTAAACCAAACGTTTCCAATGTAAATTTCCACCTTTATATAGTGTAAAAAGGCATCCTGAAGCCTGGAAAGTCTTTAATTTGATTGTCCAGTATTTCCTTCATGAGATATTGCAACACTTAGAAAAAGTGTACAGCGCCAGCAGACAATGAATTTTCAGCACTAAAAAACCGAAACTTCATTAACAGCTAAACTAAACGTTTCCAATGTAAATTTCCACCTTTATATAGTGTAAAAAGACATCCTGAAGCCTGGGCAGCCATTAATTTGATTGTCCAATATTTCCCTTATGAGATAATGCCTCTCATAGCAAATGTGTACAGCGCGAGCTGAAAATGCATTTACAGCACTAAAAAACCAAACTTTTATAACAGCTAAACCAAACGTTTCCAATGTAAATTTCCACCTTTATAGAGTGTAAAAAGACATCCTGAAGCCTGGGCAGTCATTAATTTGATTGTCCAATATTTCCCTTATGAGATAATGCCTCTCATAGCAAATGTGTACAGCGCGAGCTGAAAATGCATTTACAGCACTAAAAAACCAAACTTTTATAACAGCTAAACCAAACGTTTCCAATGTAAATTTCTACCTTTATATAGTGTAGAAAGGCATCCTGAAGCCTGGAAAGTCATTAATTTGATTGTCCAGTATTTCCTTCATGAGATATTGCAACACTTAGAAAAAGTGTACAGCGCCAGCAGACAATGTTTTTTCAGCACTAAAAAAACGAAACTTCATTAACAGCTAAACCAAACGTTTCCAATGTAAATTTCCACATTTATAGAGTGTAAAAAGGCATCCTGAAGCCTGGGAAGTCATTAATTTGATTGTCCAATATTTCCCTTATGAGATAATGCCTCTCATAGCAAATGTGTACAGTGCGAGCTGAAAATGCATTTACAGCACTAAAAAAACAAACTTTTATAACAGCTAAACCAAACGTTTCCAATGTAAATTTCCACCTTTATATAGTGTAAAAAGACATCCTGAAGCCTGGGCAGTCATTAATTTGATTGTCCAATATTTCCCTTATGAGATAATGCCTCTCATAGCAAATGTGTACAGCGCGAGCTGAAAATGCATTTACAGCACTAAAAAACCAAACTTTTATAACAGCTAAACCAAACGTTTCCAATGTAAATTTCCACCTTTATATAGTGTAGAAAGGCATCCTGAAGCCTGGAAAGTCATTAATTTGATTGTCCAGTATTTCCTTCATGAGATATTGCAACATTTAGAAAAAGTGTACAGCGCCAGCAGACAATGAATTTTCAGCACTAAAAAAACGAAACTTCATTAACAGCTAAACTAAACGTTTCCAATGTAAATTTCCACCTTTATATAGTGTAAAAAGACATCCTGAAGCCCGGGCAGCCATTAATTTGATTGTCCAATATTTCCCTTATGAGATAATGCCTCTCATAGCAAATGTGTACAGCGCGAGCTGAAAATGCATTTACAGCACTAAAAAACCAAACTTTTATAACAGCTAAACCAAACGTTTCCAATGTAAATTTCCACCTTTATATAGTGTAAAAAGGCATCCTGAAGCCTGGAAAGTCTTTAATTTGATTGTCCAGTATTTCCTTCATGAGATATTGCAACACTTAAAAAAAGTGTACAGCGCCAGCAGACAATGAATTTTCAGCACTAAAAAACCGAAACTTCATTAACAGCTAAACCAAACGTTTCCAATGTAAATTTCCACCTTTATATAGTGTAAAAAGGCATCCTGAAGCCTGGAAAGTCTTTAATTTGATTGTCCAGTATTTCCTTCATGAGATATTGCAACACTTAGAAAAAGTGTACAGCGCCAGCAGACAATGAATTTTCAGCACTAAAAAACCGAAACTTCATTAACAGCTAAACTAAACGTTTCCAATGTAAATTTCCACCTTTATATAGTGTAAAAAGACATCCTGAAGCCTGGGCAGCCATTAATTTGATTGTCCAATATTTCCCTTATGAGATAATGCCTCTCATAGCAAATGTGTACAGCGCGAGCTGAAAATGCATTTACAGCACTAAAAAACCAAACTTTTATAACAGCTAAACCAAACGTTTCCAATGTAAATTTCCACCTTTATAGAGTGTAAAAAGACATCCTGAAGCCTGGGCAGTCATTAATTTGATTGTCCAATATTTCCCTTATGAGATAATGCCTCTCATAGCAAATGTGTACAGCGCGAGCTGAAAATGCATTTACAGCACTAAAAAACCAAACTTTTATAACAGCTAAACCAAACGTTTCCAATGTAAATTTCTACCTTTATATAGTGTAGAAAGGCATCCTGAAGCCTGGAAAGTCATTAATTTGATTGTCCAGTATTTCCTTCATGAGATATTGCAACACTTAGAAAAAGTGTACAGCGCCAGCAGACAATGTTTTTTCAGCACTAAAAAAACGAAACTTCATTAACAGCTAAACAAAACGTTTCCAATGTAAATTTCCACATTTATAGAGTGTAAAAAGGCATCCTGAAGCCTGGGAAGTCATTAATTTGATTGTCCAATATTTCCCTTATGAGATAATGCCTCTCATAGCAAATGTGTACAGTGCGAGCTGAAAATGCATTTACAGCACTAAAAAAACAAACTTTTATAACAGCTAAACCAAACGTTTCCAATGTAAATTTCCACCTTTATATAGTGTAAAAAGACATCCTGAAGCCTGGGCAGTCATTAATTTGATTGTCCAATATTTCCCTTATGAGATAATGCCTCTCATAGCAAATGTGTACAGCGCGAGCTGAAAATGCATTTACAGCACTAAAAAACCAAACTTTTATAACAGCTAAACCAAACGTTTCCAATGTAAATTTCCACCTTTATATAGTGTAGAAAGGCATCCTGAAGCCTGGAAAGTCATTAATTTGATTGTCCAGTATTTCCTTCATGAGATATTGCAACACTTAGAAAAAGTGTACAGCGCCAGCAGACAATGAATTTTCAGCACTAAATAAACGAAACTTCATTAACAGCTAAAGTAAACGTTTCCAATGTAAATTTCCACCTTTATATAGTGTAAAAAGACATCCTGAAGCCTGGGCAGTCATTAATTTGATTGTCCAATATTTCCCTTATGAGATAATGCCTCTCATAGCAAATGTGTACAGCGCGAGCTGAAAATGCATTTACAGCACTAAAAAACCAAACTTTTATAACAGCTAAACCAAACGTTTCCAATGTAAATTTCCACCTTTATATAGTGTAGAAAGGCATCCTGAAGCCTGGAAAGTCATTAATTTGATTGTCCAGTATTTCCTTCATGAGATATTGCAACATTTAGAAAAAGTGTACAGCGCCAGCAGACAATGAATTTTCAGCACTAAAAAAACGAAACTTCATTAACAGCTAAACTAAACGTTTCCAATGTAAATTTCCACCTTTATATAGTGTAAAAAGACATCCTGAAGCCCGGGCAGCCATTAATTTGATTGTCCAATATTTCCCTTATGAGATAATGCCTCTCATAGCAAATGTGTACAGCGCGAGCTGAAAATGCATTTACAGCACTAAAAAACCAAACTTTTATAACAGCTAAACCAAACGTTTCCAATGTAAATTTCCACCTTTATATAGTGTAGAAAGGCATCCTGAAGCCTGGAAAGTCATTAATTTGATTGTCCAGTATTTCCTTCATGAGATATTGCAACACTTAGAAAAAGTGTACAGCGCCAGCAGACAATGAATTTTCAGCACTAAAAAAACGAAACTTCATTAACAGCTAAACTAAATGTTTCCAATGTAAATTTCCACCTTTATATAGTGTAAAAAGACATCCTGAAGCCTGGGCAGTCATTAATTTGATTGTCCAATATTTCCCTTATGAGATAATGCCTCTCATAGCAAATGTGTACAGCGCGAGCTGAAAATGCATTTACAGCACTAAAAAACCAAACTTTTATAACAGCTAAACCAAACGTTTCCAATGTAAATTTCCACCTTTATATAGTGTAAAAAGGCATCCTGAAGCCTGGAAAGTCTTTAATTTGATTGTCCAGTATTTCCTTCATGAGATATTGCAACACTTAGAAAAAGTGTACAGCGCCAGCAGACAATGAATTTTCAGCACTAAAAAACCGAAACTTCATTAACAGCTAAACCAAACGTTTCCAATGTAAATTTCCACCTTTATATAGTGTAAAAAGGCATCCTGAAGCCTGGAAAGTCTTTAATTTGATTGTCCAGTATTTCCTTCATGAGATATTGCAACACTTAGAAAAAGTGTACAGCGCCAGCAGACAATGAATTTTCAGCACTAAAAAACCGAAACTTCATTAACAGCTAAACTAAACGTTTCCAATGTAAATTTCCACCTTTATATAGTGTAAAAAGACATCCTGAAGCCTGGGCAGCCATTAATTTGATTGTCCAATATTTCCCTTATGAGATAATGCCTCTCATAGCAAATGTGTACAGCGCGAGCTGAAAATACATTTACAGCACTAAAAAACCAAACTTTTATAACAGCTAAACCAAACGTTTCCAATGTAAATTTCCACCTTTATAGAGTGTAAAAAGACATCCTGAAGCCTGGGCAGTCATTAATTTGATTGTCCAATATTTCCCTTATGAGATAATGCCTCTCATAGCAAATGTGTACAGCGCGAGCTGAAAATGCATTTACAGCACTAAAAAACCAAACTTTTATAACAGCTAAACCAAACGTTTCCAATGTAAATTTCTACCTTTATATAGTGTAGAAAGGCATCCTGAAGCCTGGAAAGTCATTAATTTGATTGTCCAGTATTTCCTTCATGAGATATTGCAACACTTAGAAAAAGTGTACAGCGCCAGCAGACAATGTTTTTTCAGCACTAAAAAAACGAAACTTCATTAACAGCTAAACCAAACGTTTCCAATGTAAATTTCCACATTTATAGAGTGTAAAAAGGCATCCTGAAGCCTGGGAAGTCATTAATTTGATTGTCCAATATTTCCCTTATGAGATAATGCCTCTCATAGCAAATGTGTACAGTGCGAGCTGAAAATGCATTTACAGCACTAAAAAAACAAACTTTTATAACAGCTAAACCAAACGTTTCCAATGTAAATTTCCACCTTTATATAGTGTAAAAAGACATCCTGAAGCCTGGGCAGTCATTAATTTGATTGTCCAATATTTCCCTTATGAGATAATGCCTCTCATAGCAAATGTGTACAGCGCGAGCTGAAAATGCATTTACAGCACTAAAAAACCAAACTTTTATAACAGCTAAACCAAACGTTTCCAATGTAAATTTCCACCTTTATATAGTGTAGAAAGGCATCCTGAAGCCTGGAAAGTCATTAATTTGATTGTCCAGTATTTCCTTCATGAGATATTGCAACATTTAGAAAAAGTGTACAGCGCCAGCAGACAATGAATTTTCAGCACTAAAAAAACGAAACTTCATTAACAGCTAAACTAAACGTTTCCAATGTAAATTTCCACCTTTATATAGTGTAAAAAGACATCCTGAAGCCCGGGCAGCCATTAATTTGATTGTCCAATATTTCCCTTATGAGATAATGCCTCTCATAGCAAATGTGTACAGCGCGAGCTGAAAATGCATTTACAGCACTAAAAAAACAAACTTTTATAACAGCTAAACCAAACGTTTCCAATGTAAATTTCCACCTTTATATAGTGTAAAAAGACATCCTGAAGCCTGGGCAGTCATTAATTTGATTGTCCAATATTTCCCTTATGAGATAATGCCTCTCATAGCAAATGTGTACAGCGCGAGCTGAAAATGCATTTACAGCACTAAAAAACCAAACTTTTATAACAGCTAAACCAAACGTTTCCAATGTAAATTTCCACCTTTATATAGTGTAGAAAGGCATCCTGAAGCCTGGAAAGTCATTAATTTGATTGTCCAGTATTTCCTTCATGAGATATTGCAACACTTAGAAAAAGTGTACAGCGCCAGCAGACAATGAATTTTCAGCACTAAAAAAACGAAACTTCATTAACAGCTAAACTAAATGTTTCCAATGTAAATTTCCACCTTTATATAGTGTAAAAAGACATCCTGAAGCCTGGGCAGTCATTAATTTGATTGTCCAATATTTCCCTTATGAGATAATGCCTCTCATAGCAAATGTGTACAGCGCGAGCTGAAAATGCATTTACAGCACTAAAAAACCAAACTTTTATAACAGCTAAACCAAACGTTTCCAATGTAAATTTCCACCTTTATATAGTGTAAAAAGGCATCCTGAAGCCTGGAAAGTCTTTAATTTGATTGTCCAGTATTTCCTTCATGAGATATTGCAACACTTAGAAAAAGTGTACAGCGCCAGCAGACAATGAATTTTCAGCACTAAAAAACCGAAACTTCATTAACAGCTAAACCAAACGTTTCCAATGTAAATTTCCACCTTTATATAGTGTAAAAAGGCATCCTGAAGCCTGGAAAGTCTTTAATTTGATTGTCCAGTATTTCCTTCATGAGATATTGCAACACTTAGAAAAAGTGTACAGCGCCAGCAGACAATGAATTTTCAGCACTAAAAAACCGAAACTTCATTAACAGCTAAACTAAACGTTTCCAATGTAAATTTCCACCTTTATATAGTGTAAAAAGACATCCTGAAGCCTGGGCAGCCATTAATTTGATTGTCCAATATTTCCCTTATGAGATAATGCCTCTCATAGCAAATGTGTACAGCGCGAGCTGAAAATGCATTTACAGCACTAAAAAACCAAACTTTTATAACAGCTAAACCAAACGTTTCCAATGTAAATTTCCACCTTTATAGAGTGTAAAAAGACATCCTGAAGCCTGGGCAGTCATTAATTTGATTGTCCAATATTTCCCTTATGAGATAATGCCTCTCATAGCAAATGTGTACAGCGCGAGCTGAAAATGCATTTACAGCACTAAAAAACCAAACTTTTATAACAGCTAAACCAAACGTTTCCAATGTAAATTTCTACCTTTATATAGTGTAGAAAGGCATCCTGAAGCCTGGAAAGTCATTAATTTGATTGTCCAGTATTTCCTTCATGAGATATTGCAACACTTAGAAAAAGTGTACAGCGCCAGCAGACAATGTTTTTTCAGCACTAAAAAAACGAAACTTCATTAACAGCTAAACCAAACGTTTCCAATGTAAATTTCCACATTTATAGAGTGTAAAAAGGCATCCTGAAGCCTGGGAAGTCATTAATTTGATTGTCCAATATTTCCCTTATGAGATAATGCCTCTCATAGCAAATGTGTACAGTGCGAGCTGAAAATGCATTTACAGCACTAAAAAAACAAACTTTTATAACAGCTAAACCAAACGTTTCCAATGTAAATTTCCACCTTTATATAGTGTAAAAAGACATCCTGAAGCCTGGGCAGTCATTAATTTGATTGTCCAATATTTCCCTTATGAGATAATGCCTCTCATAGCAAATGTGTACAGCGCGAGCTGAAAATGCATTTACAGCACTAAAAAACCAAACTTTTATAACAGCTAAACCAAACGTTTCCAATGTAAATTTCCACCTTTATATAGTGTAGAAAGGCATCCTGAAGCCTGGAAAGTCATTAATTTGATTGTCCAGTATTTCCTTCATGAGATATTGCAACACTTAGAAAAAGTGTACAGCGCCAGTAGACAATGAATTTTCAGCACTAAAAAAACGATACTTCATTAACAGCTAAACTAAACGTTTCCAATGTAAATTTCCACCTTTATATAGTGTAAAAAGACATCCTGAAGCCTGGGCAGTCATTAATATGATTGTCCAATATTTCCCTTATGAGATAATGCCTCTCATAGCAAATGTGTACAGCGCGAGCTGAAAATGCATTTACAGCACTAAAAAACCAAACTTTTATAACAGCTAAACCAAACGTTTCCAATGTAAATTTCCACCTTTATATAGTGTAGAAAGGCATCCTGGAGCCTGGAAAGTCATTAATTTGATTGTCCAGTATTTCCTTCATGAGATATTGCAACACTTAGAAAAAGTGTACAGCGCCAGCAGACAATGAATTTTCAGCACTAAAAAAACCAAACTTTTATAACAGCTAAACCAAACGTTTCCAATGTAAATTTCCACCTTTATATAGTGTAAAAAGGCATCCTGAAGCCTGGGAAGTCATTAATTTGATTGTCCAGTATTTCCCTTATGAGATAATGCCTCACATAGCAAATGTGTACAGTGCGAGCTGAAAATGCATTTTCAGCACTAAAAAAACAAACTTATATAACACCTAAACCAAACGTTTCCAATGTAAATTTCCACCTTTATATAGTGTAAAAAGACATCCTGAAGCCTGGGCAGTCATTAATTTGATTGTCCAATATTTCCCTTATGAGATAATGCCTCTCATAGCAAATGTGTACAGCGCGAGCTGAAAATGCATTTACAGCACTAAAAAACCAAACTTTTATAACAGCTAAACCAAACGTTTCCAATGTAAATTTCCACCTTTATATAGTGTAAAAAGACATCCTGAAGCCTGGGCAGTCATTAATTTGATTGTCCAATATTTCCCTTATGAGATAATGCCTCTCATAGCAAATGTGTACAGCGCGAGCTGAAAATGCATTTTGGGCACTAAAAAACCAAACTTTTATAACAGCTAAACCAAACGTTTCAAATGTAAATTTCCACCTTTATATAGTGTAAAAAGACATCCTGAAGCCTGGGCAGTCATTAATTTGATTGTCCAATATTTCCCTTATGAGATAATGCCTCTCATAGCAAATGTGTACAGTGCGAGCTGAAAATGCATTTACAGCACTAAAAAAACAAACTTTTATAACAGCTAAACCAAACGTTTCCAATGTAAATTTCCACCTTTATATAGTGTAAAAAGACATCCTGAAGCCTGGGCAGTCATTAATTTGATTGTCCAATATTTCCCTTATGAGATAATGCCTCTCATAGCAAATGTGTACAGTGCGAGCTGAAAATGCATTTACAGCACTAAAAAAACAAACTTTTATAACAGCTAAACCAAACGTTTCCAATGTAAATTTCCACCTTTATATAGTGTAAAAAGACATCCTGAAGCCTGGGCAGTCATTAATTTGATTGTCCAATATTTCCCTTATGAGATAATGCCTCTCATAGCAAATGTGTACAGCGCGAGCTGAAAATGCATTTACAGCACTAAAAAACCAAACTTTTATAACAGCTAAACCAAACGTTTCCAATGTAAATTTCCACCTTTATATAGTGTAGAAAGGCATCCTGAAGCCTGGAAAGTCATTAATTTGATTGTCCAGTATTTCCTTCATGAGATATTGCAACACTTAGAAAAAGTGTACAGCGCCAGCAGACAATGAATTTTCAGCACTAAAAAAACGAAACTTCATTAACAGCTAAACCAAACGTTTCCAATGTAAATTTCCACATTTATAGAGTGTAAAAAGGCATCCTGAAGCCTGGGAAGTCATTAATTTGATTGTCCAGTATTTCCCTTATGAGATAATGCCTCACATAGCAAATGTGTACAGTGCGAGCTGAAAATGCATTTACAGCACTAAAAAAACAAACTTTTATAACAGCTAAACCAAACGTTTCCAATGTAAATTTCCACCTTTATATAGTGTAGAAAGGCATCCTGAAGCCTGGAAAGTCATTAATTTGATTGTCCAGTATTTCCTTCATGAGATATTGCAACACTTAGAAAAAGTGTACAGCGCCAGCAGACAATGAATTTTCAGCACTAAATAAACGAAACTTCATTAACAGCTAAAGTAAACGTTTCCAATGTAAATTTCCACCTTTATATAGTGTAAAAAGACATCCTGAAGCCTGGGCAGTCATTAATTTGATTGTCCAATATTTCCCTTATGAGATAATGCCTCTCATAGCAAATGTGTACAGTGCGAGCTGAAAATGCATTTACAGCACTAAAAAAACAAACTTTTATAACAGCTAAACCAAACGTTTCCAATGTAAATTTCCACCTTTATATAGTGTAAAAAGACATTCTGAAGCCTGGGCAGTCATTAATTTGATTGTCCAATATTTCCCTTATGAGATAATGCCTCTCATAGCAAATGTGTACAGCGCGAGCTGAAAATGCATTTACAGCACTAAAAAAACAAACTTTTATAACAGCTAAACCAAACGTTTCCAATGTAAATTTCCACCTTTATATAGTGTAGAAAGGCATCCTGAAGCCTGGAAAGTCATTAATTTGATTGTCCAGTATTTCCTTCATGAGATATTGCAACACTTAGAAAAAGTGTACAGCGCCAGCAGACAATGAATTTTCAGCACTAAAAAAAACGAAACTTCATTAACAGCTAAACCAAACGTTTCCAATGTAAATTTCCACATTTATAGAGTGTAAAAAGGCATCCTGAAGCCTGGGAAGTCATTAATTTGATTGTCCAGTATTTCCCTTATGAGATAATGCCTCACATAGCAAATGTGTACAGTGCGAGCTGAAAATGCATTTACAGCACTAAAAAAACAAACTTTTATAACAGCTAAACCAAACGTTTCCAATGTAAATTTCCACCTTTATATAGTGTAGAAAGGCATCCTGAAGCCTGGAAAGTCATTAATTTGATTGTCCAGTATTTCCTTCATGAGATATTGCAACACTTAGAAAAAGTGTACAGCGCCAGCAGACAATGAATTTTCAGCACTAAATAAACGAAACTTCATTAACAGCTAAAGTAAACGTTTCAAATGTAAATTTCCACCTTTATATAGTGTAAAAAGACATCCTGAAGCCTGGGCAGTCATTAATTTGATTGTCCAATATTTCCCTTATGAGATAATGCCTCTCATAGCAAATGTGTACAGTGCGAGCTGAAAATGCATTTACAGCACTAAAAAAACAAACTTTTATAACAGCTAAACCAAACGTTTCCAATGTAAATTTCCACCTTTATATAGTGTAAAAAGACATCCTGAAGCCTGGGCAGTCATTAATTTGATTGTCCAATATTTCCCTTATGAGATAATGCCTCTCATAGCAAATGTGTACAGTGCGAGCTGAAAATGCATTTACAGCACTAAAAAAACAAACTTTTATAACAGCTAAACCAAACGTTTCCAATGTAAATTTCCACCTTTATATAGTGTAAAAAGACATCCTGAAGCCTGGGCAGTCATTAATTTGATTGTCCAATATTTCCCTTATGAGATAATGCCTCTCATAGCAAATGTGTACAGCGCGAGCTGAAAATGCATTTACAGCACTAAAAAACCAAACTTTTATAACAGCTAAACCAAACGTTTCCAATGTAAATTTCCACCTTTATATAGTGTAGAAAGGCATCCTGAAGCCTGGAAAGTCATTAATTTGATTGTCCAGTATTTCCTTCATGAGATATTGCAACACTTAGAAAAAGTGTACAGCGCCAGCAGACAATGAATTTTCAGCACTAAAAAAACGAAACTTCATTAACAGCTAAACCAAACGTTTCCAATGTAAATTTCCACATTTATAGAGTGTAAAAAGGCATCCTGAAGCCTGGGAAGTCATTAATTTGATTGTCCAGTATTTCCCTTATGAGATAATGCCTCACATAGCAAATGTGTACAGTGCGAGCTGAAAATGCATTTACAGCACTAAAAAAACAAACTTTTATAACAGCTAAACCAAACGTTTCCAATGTAAATTTCCACCTTTATATAGTGTAGAAAGGCATCCTGAAGCCTGGAAAGTCATTAATTTGATTGTCCAGTATTTCCTTCATGAGATATTGCAACACTTAGAAAAAGTGTACAGCGCCAGCAGACAATGAATTTTCAGCACTAAATAAACGAAACTTCATTAACAGCTAAAGTAAACGTTTCCAATGTAAATTTCCACCTTTATATAGTTTAAAAAGACATCCTGAAGCCTGGGCAGTCATTAATTTGATTGTCCAATATTTCCCTTATGAGATAATGCCTCTCATAGCAAATGTGTACAGTGCGAGCTGAAAATGCATTTACAGCACTAAAAAAACAAACTTTTATAACAGCTAAACCAAACGTTTCCAATGTAAATTTCCACCTTTATATAGTGTAAAAAGACATTCTGAAGCCTGGGCAGTCATTAATTTGATTGTCCAATATTTCCCTTATGAGATAATGCCTCTCATAGCAAATGTGTACAGCGCGAGCTGAAAATGCATTTACAGCACTAAAAAAACAAACTTTTATAACAGCTAAACCAAACGTTTCCAATGTAAATTTCCACCTTTATATAGTGTAGAAAGGCATCCTGAAGCCTGGAAAGTCATTAATTTGATTGTCCAGTATTTCCTTCATGAGATATTGCAACACTTAGAAAAAGTGTACAGCGCCAGCAGACAATGAATTTTCAGCACTAAAAAAAAACGAAACTTCATTAACAGCTAAACCAAACGTTTCCAATGTAAATTTCCACATTTATAGAGTGTAAAAAGGCATCCTGAAGCCTGGGAAGTCATTAATTTGATTGTCCAGTATTTCCCTTATGAGATAATGCCTCACATAGCAAATGTGTACAGTGCGAGCTGAAAATGCATTTACAGCACTAAAAAAACAAACTTTTATAACAGCTAAACCAAACGTTTCCAATGTAAATTTCCACCTTTATATAGTGTAGAAAGGCATCCTGAAGCCTGGAAAGTCATTAATTTGATTGTCCAGTATTTCCTTCATGAGATATTGCAACACTTAGAAAAAGTGTACAGCGCCAGCAGACAATGAATTTTCAGCACTAAATAAACGAAACTTCATTAACAGCTAAAGTAAACGTTTCCAATGTAAATTTCCACCTTTATATAGTGTAAAAGGACATCCTGAAGCCTGGGCAGTCATTAATTTGATTGTCCAATATTTCCCTTATGAGATAATGCCTCTCATAGCAAATGTGTACAGTGCGAGCTGAAAATGCATTTACAGCACTAAAAAAACAAACTTTTATAACAGCTAAACCAAACGTTTCCAATGTAAATTTCCACCTTTATATAGTGTAAAAAGACATCCTGAAGCCTGGGCAGTCATTAATTTGATTGTCCAATATTTCCCTTATGAGATAATGCCTCTCATAGCAAATGTGTACAGCGCGAGCTGAAAATGCATTTACAGCACTAAAAAACCAAACTTTTATAACAGCTAAACCAAACGTTTCCAATGTAAATTTCCACCTTTATATAGTGTAGAAAGGCATCCTGAAGCCTGGAAAGTCATTAATTTGATTGTCCAGTATTTCCTTCATGAGATATTGCAACACTTAGAAAAAGTGTACAGCGCCAGTAGACAATGAATTTTCAGCACTAAAAAAACGATACTTCATTAACAGCTAAACTAAACGTTTCCAATGTAAATTTCCACCTTTATATAGTGTAAAAAGACATCCTGAAGCCTGGGCAGTCATTAATATGATTGTCCAATATTTCCCTTATGAGATAATGCCTCTCATAGCAAATGTGTACAGCGCGAGCTGAAAATGCATTTACAGCACTAAAAAACCAAACTTTTATAACAGCTAAACCAAACGTTTCCAATGTAAATTTCCACCTTTATATAGTGTAGAAAGGCATCCTGGAGCCTGGAAAGTCATTAATTTGATTGTCCAGTATTTCCTTCATGAGATATTGCAACACTTAGAAAAAGTGTACAGCGCCAGCAGACAATGAATTTTCAGCACTAAAAAAACCAAACTTTTATAACAGCTAAACCAAACGTTTCCAATGTAAATTTCCACCTTTATATAGTGTAAAAAGGCATCCTGAAGCCTGGGAAGTCATTAATTTGATTGTCCAGTATTTCCCTTATGAGATAATGCCTCACATAGCAAATGTGTACAGTGCGAGCTGAAAATGCATTTTCAGCACTAAAAAAACAAACTTATATAACACCTAAACCAAACGTTTCCAATGTAAATTTCCACCTTTATATAGTGTAAAAAGACATCCTGAAGCCTGGGCAGTCATTAATTTGATTGTCCAATATTTCCCTTATGAGATAATGCCTCTCATAGCAAATGTGTACAGCGCGAGCTGAAAATGCATTTACAGCACTAAAAAACCAAACTTTTATAACAGCTAAACCAAACGTTTCCAATGTAAATTTCCACCTTTATATAGTGTAAAAAGACATCCTGAAGCCTGGGCAGTCATTAATTTGATTGTCCAATATTTCCCTTATGAGATAATGCCTCTCATAGCAAATGTGTACAGCGCGAGCTGAAAATGCATTTTCAGCACTAAAAAACCAAACTTTTATAACAGCTAAACCAAACGTTTCAAATGTAAATTTCCACCTTTATATAGTGTAAAAAGACATCCTGAAGCCTGGGCAGTCATTAATTTGATTGTCCAATATTTCCCTTATGAGATAATGCCTCTCATAGCAAATGTGTACAGTGCGAGCTGAAAATGCATTTACAGCACTAAAAAAACAAACTTTTATAACAGCTAAACCAAACGTTTCCAATGTAAATTTCCACCTTTATATAGTGTAAAAAGACATCCTGAAGCCTGGGCAGTCATTAATTTGATTGTCCAATATTTCCCTTATGAGATAATGCCTCTCATAGCAAATGTGTACAGTGCGAGCTGAAAATGCATTTACAGCACTAAAAAAACAAACTTTTATAACAGCTAAACCAAACGTTTCCAATGTAAATTTCCACCTTTATATAGTGTAAAAAGACATCCTGAAGCCTGGGCAGTCATTAATTTGATTGTCCAATATTTCCCTTATGAGATAATGCCTCTCATAGCAAATGTGTACAGCGCGAGCTGAAAATGCATTTACAGCACTAAAAAACCAAACTTTTATAACAGCTAAACCAAACGTTTCCAATGTAAATTTCCACCTTTATATAGTGTAGAAAGGCATCCTGAAGCCTGGAAAGTCATTAATTTGATTGTCCAGTATTTCCTTCATGAGATATTGCAACACTTAGAAAAAGTGTTACAGCGCCAGCAGACAATGAATTTTCAGCACTAAAAAAACGATACTTCATTAACAGCTAAACCAAACGTTTCCAATGTAAATTTCCACCTTTATATAGTGTAAAAAGACATCCTGAAGCCTGGGCAGTCATTAATATGATTGTCCAATATTTCCCTTATGAGATAATGCCTCTCATAGCAAATGTGTACAGCGCGAGCTGAAAATGCATTTACAGCACTAAAAAACCAAACTTTTATAACAGCTAAACCAAACGTTTCCAATGTAAATTTCCACCTTTATATAGTGTAGAAAGGCATCCTGGAGCCTGGAAAGTCATTAATTTGATTGTCCAGTATTTCCTTCATGAGATATTGCAACACTTAGAAAAAGTGTACAGCGCCAGCAGACAATGAATTTTCAGCACTAAAAAAACCAAACTTTTATAACAGCTAAACCAAACGTTTCCAATGTAAATTTCCACCTTTATATAGTGTAAAAAGGCATCCTGAAGCCTGGGAAGTCATTAATTTGATTGTCCAGTATTTCCCTTATGAGATAATGCCTCACATAGCAAATGTGTACAGTGCGAGCTGAAAATGCATTTTCAGCACTAAAAAAACAAACTTATATAACACCTAAACCAAACGTTTCCAATGTAAATTTCCACCTTTATATAGTGTAAAAAGACATCCTGAAGCCTGGGCAGTCATTAATTTGATTGTCCAATATTTCCCTTATGAGATAATGCCTCTCATAGCAAATGTGTACAGCGCGAGCTGAAAATGCATTTACAGCACTAAAAAACCAAACTTTTATAACAGCTAAACCAAACGTTTCCAATGTAAATTTCCACCTTTATATAGTGTAAAAAGACATCCTGAAGCCTGGGCAGTCATTAATTTGATTGTCCAATATTTCCCTTATGAGATAATGCCTCTCATAGCAAATGTGTACAGCGCGAGCTGAAAATGCATTTTCAGCACTAAAAAACCAAACTTTTATAACAGCTAAACCAAACGTTTCAAATGTAAATTTCCACCTTTATATAGTGTAAAAAGACATCCTGAAGCCTGGGCAGTCATTAATTTGATTGTCCAATATTTCCCTTATGAGATAATGCCTCTCATAGCAAATGTGTACAGTGCGAGCTGAAAATGCATTTACAGCACTAAAAAAACAAACTTTTATAACAGCTAAACCAAACGTTTCCAATGTAAATTTCCACCTTTATATAGTGTAAAAAGACATCCTGAAGCCTGGGCAGTCATTAATTTGATTGTCCAATATTTCCCTTATGAGATAATGCCTCTCATAGCAAATGTGTACAGTGCGAGCTGAAAATGCATTTACAGCACTAAAAAAACAAACTTTTATAACAGCTAAACCAAACGTTTCCAATGTAAATTTCCACCTTTATATAGTGTAAAAAGACATCCTGAAGCCTGGGCAGTCATTAATTTGATTGTCCAATATTTCCCTTATGAGATAATGCCTCTCATAGCAAATGTGTACAGCGCGAGCTGAAAATGCATTTACAGCACTAAAAAACCAAACTTTTATAACAGCTAAACCAAACGTTTCCAATGTAAATTTCCACCTTTATATAGTGTAGAAAGGCATCCTGAAGCCTGGAAAGTCATTAATTTGATTGTCCAGTATTTCCTTCATGAGATATTGCAACACTTAGAAAAAGTGTACAGCGCCAGCAGACAATGAATTTTCAGCACTAAAAAAACGAAACTTCATTAACAGCTAAACCAAACGTTTCCAATGTAAATTTCCACATTTATAGAGTGTAAAAAGGCATCCTGAAGCCTGGGAAGTCATTAATTTGATTGTCCAGTATTTCCCTTATGAGATAATGCCTCACATAGCAAATGTGTACAGTGCGAGCTGAAAATGCATTTACAGCACTAAAAAAACAAACTTTTATAACAGCTAAACCAAACGTTTCCAATGTAAATTTCCACCTTTATATAGTGTAGAAAGGCATCCTGAAGCCTGGAAAGTCATTAATTTGATTGTCCAGTATTTCCTTCATGAGATATTGCAACACTTAGAAAAAGTGTACAGCGCCAGCAGACAATGAATTTTCAGCACTAAATAAACGAAACTTCATTAACAGCTAAAGTAAACGTTTCCAATGTAAATTTCCACCTTTATATAGTGTAAAAAGACATCCTGAAGCCTGGGCAGTCATTAATTTGATTGTCCAATATTTCCCTTATGAGATAATGCCTCTCATAGCAAATGTGTACAGTGCGAGCTGAAAATGCATTTACAGCACTAAAAAAACAAACTTTTATAACAGCTAAACCAAACGTTTCCAATGTAAATTTCCACCTTTATATAGTGTAAAAAGACATTCTGAAGCCTGGGCAGTCATTAATTTGATTGTCCAATATTTCCCTTATGAGATAATGCCTCTCATAGCAAATGTGTACAGCGCGAGCTGAAAATGCATTTACAGCACTAAAAAAACAAACTTTTATAACAGCTAAACCAAACGTTTCCAATGTAAATTTCCACCTTTATATAGTGTAGAAAGGCATCCTGAAGCCTGGAAAGTCATTAATTTGATTGTCCAGTATTTCCTTCATGAGATATTGCAACACTTAGAAAAAGTGTACAGCGCCAGCAGACAATGAATTTTCAGCACTAAAAAAAACGAAACTTCATTAACAGCTAAACCAAACGTTTCCAATGTAAATTTCCACATTTATAGAGTGTAAAAAGGCATCCTGAAGCCTGGGAAGTCATTAATTTGATTGTCCAGTATTTCCCTTATGAGATAATGCCTCACATAGCAAATGTGTACAGTGCGAGCTGAAAATGCATTTACAGCACTAAAAAAACAAACTTTTATAACAGCTAAACCAAACGTTTCCAATGTAAATTTCCACCTTTATATAGTGTAGAAAGGCATCCTGAAGCCTGGAAAGTCATTAATTTGATTGTCCAGTATTTCCTTCATGAGATATTGCAACACTTAGAAAAAGTGTACAGCGCCAGCAGACAATGAATTTTCAGCACTAAATAAACGAAACTTCATTAACAGCTAAAGTAAACGTTTCCAATGTAAATTTCCACCTTTATATAGTGTAAAAGGACATCCTGAAGCCTGGGCAGTCATTAATTTGATTGTCCAATATTTCCCTTGTGAGATAATGCCTCTCATAGCAAATGTGTACAGTGCGAGCTGAAAATGCATTTACAGCACTAAAAAAACAAACTTTTATAACAGCTAAACCAAACGTTTCCAATGTAAATTTCCACCTTTATATAGTGTAAAAAGACATCCTGAAGCCTGGGCAGTCATTAATTTGATTGTCCAATATTTCCCTTATGAGATAATGCCTCTCATAGCAAATGTGTACAGCGCGAGCTGAAAATGCATTTACAGCACTAAAAAAACAAACTTTTATAACAGCTAAACCAAACGTTTCCAATGTAAATTTCCACCTTTATATAGTGTAGAAAGGCATCCTGAAGCCTGGAAAGTCATTAATTTGATTGTCCAGTATTTCCTTCATGAGATATTGCAACACTTAGAAAAAGTGTACAGCGCCAGCAGACAATGAATTTTCAGCACTAAATAAACGAAACTTCATTAACAGCTAAAGTAAACGTTTCCAATGTAAATTTCCACCTTTATATAGTGTAAAAGGACATCCTGAAGCCTGGGCAGTCATTAATTTGATTGTCCAATATTTCCCTTGTGAGATAATGCCTCTCATAGCAAATGTGTACAGTGCGAGCTGAAAATGCATTTACAGCACTAAAAAAACAAACTTTTATAACAGCTAAACCAAACGTTTCCAATGTAAATTTCCACCTTTATATAGTGTAAAAAGACATCCTGAAGCCTGGGCAGTCATTAATTTGATTGTCCAATATTTCCCTTATGAGATAATGCCTCTCATAGCAAATGTGTACAGCGCGAGCTGAAAATGCATTTACAGCACTAAAAAACCAAACTTTTATAACAGCTAAACCAAACGTTTCCAATGTAAATTTCCACCTTTATATAGTGTAGAAAGGCATCCTGAAGCCTGGAAAGTCATTAATTTGATTGTCCAGTATTTCCTTCATGAGATATTGCAACACTTAGAAAAAGTGTACAGCGCCAGCAGACAATGAATTTTCAGCACTAAAAAAAACGAAACTTCATTAACAGCTAAACCAAACGTTTCCAATGTAAATTTCCACATTTATAGAGTGTAAAAAGGCATCCTGAAGCCTGGGAAGTCATTAATTTGATTGTCCAGTATTTCCCTTATGAGATAATGCCTCTCATTGCAAATGTGTACAGCGCGAGCTGAAAATGCATTTTCAGCACTAAAAAACCAAACTTTTATAACAGCTAAACCAAACGTTTCCAATGTAAATTTCCACCTTTATATAGTGTAGAAAGGCATCCTGAAGCCTGGAAAGTCATTAATTTGATTGTCCAGTATTTCCTTCATGAGATATTGCAACATTTAGAAAAAGTGTACAGCGCCAGCAGACAATGAATTTTCAGCACTAAAAAAACGAAACTTCATTAACAGCTAAACTAAACGTTTCCAATGTAAATTTCCACCTTTATATAGTGTAAAAAGACATCCTGAAGCCTGGGCAGTCATTAATTTGATTGTCCAATATTTCCCTTATGAGATAATGCCTCTCATAGCAAATGTGTACAGCGCGAGCTGAAAATGCATTTACAGCACTAAAAAAACAAACTTTTATAACAGCTAAACCAAACGTTTCCAATGTAAATTTCCACCTTTATATAGTGTAGAAAGGCATCCTGAAGCCTGGAAAGTCATTAATTTGATTGTCCAGTATTTCCTTCATGAGATATTGCAACACTTAGAAAAAGTGTACAGCGCCAGCAGACAATGAATTTTCAGCACTAAAAAAACGAAACTTCATTAACAGCTAAACTAAATGTTTCCAATGTAAATTTCCACCTTTATATAGTGTAAAAAGACATCCTGAAGCCTGGGCAGTCATTAATTTGATTGTCCAATATTTCCCTTATGAGATAATGCCTCTCATAGCAAATGTGTACAGCGCGAGCTGAAAATGCATTTACAGCACTAAAAAACCAAACTTTTATAACAGCTAAACCAAACGTTTCCAATGTAAATTTCCACCTTTATATAGTGTAGAAAGGCATCCTGAAGCCTGGAAAGTCATTAATTTGATTGTCCAGTATTTCCTTCATGAGATATTGCAACACTTAGAAAAAGTGTACAGCGCCAGCAGACAATGAATTTTCAGCACTAAAAAAACGAAACTTCATTAACAGCTAAACCAAACGTTTCCAATGTAAATTTCCACATTTATAGAGTGTAAAAAGGCATCCTGAAGCCTGGGAAGTCATTAATTTGATTGTCCAGTATTTCCCTTATGAGATAATGCCTCACATAGCAAATGTGTACAGTGCGAGCTGAAAATGCATTTACAGCACTAAAAAACCAAACTTTTATAACAGCTAAACCAAACGTTTCCAATGTAAATTTCCACCTTTATATAGTGTAAAAAGACATCCTGAAGCCTGGGCAGTCATTAATTTGATTGTCCAGTATTTCCCTTATGAGATAATGCCTCACATAGCAAATGTGTACAGCGCGAGCTGAAAATGCATTTACAGCACTAAAAAAACAAACTTTTATAACAGCTAAACCAAACGTTTCCAATGTAAATTTCCACCTTTATATAGTGTAAAAAGACATCCTGAAGCCTGGGCAGTCATTAATTTGATTGTCCAATATTTCCCTTATGAGATAATGCCTCTCATAGCAAATGTGTACAGCGCGAGCTGAAAATGCATTTACAGCACCTAAAAACCAAACTTTTATAACAGCTAAACCAAACGTTTCCAATGTAAATTTCCACCTTTATATAGTGTAAAAAGACATCCTGAAGCCTGGGCAGTCATTAATTTGATTGTCCAATATTTCCCTTATGAGATAATGCCTCTCATAGCAAATGTGTACAGCGCGAGCTGAAAATGCATTTACAGCACTAAAAAACCAAACTTTTATAACAGCTAAACCAAACGTT
This sequence comes from Idiotropiscis lumnitzeri, assembly GCF_059441095.1. Taxonomy (NCBI): domain Eukaryota; kingdom Metazoa; phylum Chordata; class Actinopteri; order Syngnathiformes; family Syngnathidae; genus Idiotropiscis; species Idiotropiscis lumnitzeri. The sequence goes on along the minus strand of NW_028283632.1, from coordinate 395,619 downwards.
TCCAATGTAAATTTCCACCTTTATATAGTGTAAAAAGGCATCCTGAAGCCTGGAAAGTCTTTAATTTGATTGTCCAGTATTTCCTTCATGAGATATTGCAACACTTAGAAAAAGTGTACAGCGCCAGCAGACAATGAATTTCCAGCACTAAAAAAACGAAACTTCATTAACAGCTAAACTAAACGTTTCCAATGTAAATTTCCACCTTTATATAGTGTAAAAAGACATCCTGAAGCCTGGGCAGTCATTAATTTGATTGTCCAATATTTCCCTTATGAGATAATGCCTCTCATAGCAAATGTGTACAGCGCGAGCTGAAAATGCATTTACAGCACTAAAAAACCAAACTTTTATAACAGCTAAACCAAACGTTTCCAATGTAAATTTCCACCTTTATATAGTGTAGAAAGGCATCCTGAAGCCTGGAAAGTCATTAATTTGATTGTCCAGTATTTCCTTCATGAGATATTGCAACACTTAGAAAAAGTGTACAGCGCCAGCAGACAATGAATTTTCAGCACTAAAAAAACGAAACTTCATTAACAGCTAAACCAAACGTTTCCAATGTAAATTTCCACATTTATAGAGTGTAAAAAGGCATCCTGAAGCCTGGGAAGTCATTAATTTGATTGTCCAGTATTTCCCTTATGAGATAATGCCTCACATAGCAAATGTGTACAGTGCGAGCTGAAAATGCATTTTCAGCACTAAAAAACCAAACTTTTATAACAGCTAAACCAAACGTTTCCAATGTAAATTTCCACCTTTATATAGTGTAAAAAGACATCCTGAAGCCTGGGCAGTCATTAATTTGATTGTCCAGTATTTCCCTTATGAGATAATGCCTCACATAGCAAATGTGTACAGCGCGAGCTGAAAATGCATTTACAGCACTAAAAAAACAAACTTTTATAACAGCTAAACCAAACGTTTCCAATGTAAATTTCCACATTTATAGAGTGTAAAAATGCATCCTGAAGCCTGGGAAGTCATTAATTTGATTGTCCAGTATTTCCCTTATGAGATAATGCCTCACATAGCAAATGTGTACAGTGCGAGCTGAAAATGCATTTTCAGCACTAAAAAACCAAACTTTTATAACAGCTAAACCAAACGTTTCCAATGTAAATTTCCACCTTTATATAGTGTAAAAAGACATCCTGAAGCCTGGGCAGTCATTAATTTGATTGTCCAATATTTCCCTTATGAGATAATGCCTCTCATAGCAAATGTGTACAGCGCGAGCTGAAAATGCATTTACAGCACTAAAAAACCAAACTTTTATAACAGCTAAACCAAACGTTTCCAATGTAAATTTCCACCTTTATATAGTGTAGAAAGGCATCCTGAAGCCTGGAAAGTCATTAATTTGATTGTCCAGTATTTCCTTCATGAGATATTGCAACACTTAGAAAAAGTGTACAGCGCCAGCAGACAATGAATTTTCAGCACTAAAAAAACGAAACTTCATTAACAGCTAAACCAAACGTTTCCAATGTAAATTTCCACATTTATAGAGTGTAAAAAGGCATCCTGAAGCCTGGGAAGTCATTAATTTGATTGTCCAGTATTTCCCTTATGAGATAATGCCTCACATAGCAAATGTGTACAGTGCGAGCTGAAAATGCATTTTCAGCACTAAAAAACCAAACTTTTATAACAGCTAAACCAAACGTTTCCAATGTAAATTTCCACCTTTATATAGTGTAAAAAGACATCCTGAAGCCTGGGCAGTCATTAATTTGATTGTCCAGTATTTCCCTTATGAGATAATGCCTCACATAGCAAATGTGTACAGCGCGAGCTGAAAATGCATTTACAGCACTAAAAAAACAAACTTTTATAACAGCTAAACCAAACGTTTCCAATGTAAATTTCCACATTTATAGAGTGTAAAAATGCATCCTGAAGCCTGGGAAGTCATTAATTTGATTGTCCAGTATTTCCCTTATGAGATAATGCCTCACATAGCAAATGTGTACAGTGCGAGCTGAAAATGCATTTTCAGCACTAAAAAACCAAACTTTTATAACAGCTAAACCAAACGTTTCCAATGTAAATTTCCACCTTTATATAGTGTAAAAAGACATCCTGAAGCCTGGGCAGTCATTAATTTGATTGTCCAATATTTCCCTTATGAGATAATGCCTCTCATAGCAAATGTGTACAGCGCGAGCTGAAAATGCATTTACAGCACTAAAAAACCAAACTTTTATAACAGCTAAACCAAACGTTTCCAATGTAAATTTCCACCTTTATATAGTGTATAAAGGCATCCTGAAGCCTGGAAAGTCATTAATTTGATTGTCCAGTATTTCCTTCATGAGATATTGCAACACTTAGAAAAAGTGTACAGCGCCAGCAGACAATGAATTTCCAGCACTAAAAAAACGAAACTTCATTAACAGCTAAACTAAACGTTTCCAATGTAAATTTCCACCTTTATATAGTGTAAAAAGACATCCTGAAGCCTGGGCAGTCATTAATTTGATTGTCCAATATTTCCCTTATGAGATATTGCCTCTCATAGCAAATGTGTACAGCGCGAGCTGAAAATGCATTTACAGCACTAAAAAAACAAACTTTTATAACAGCTAAACCAAACGTTTCCAATGTAAATTTCCACCTTTATATAGTGTAAAAAGACATCCTGAAGCCTGGGCAGTCATTAATTTGATTGTCCAATATTTCCCTTATGAGATAATGCCTCTCATAGCAAATGTGTACAGCGCGAGCTGAAAATGCATTTACAGCACTAAAAAACCAAACTTTTATAACAGCTAAACCAAACGTTTCCAATGTAAATTTCCACCTTTATATAGTGTAGAAAGGCATCCTGAAGCCTGGAAAGTCATTAATTTGATTGTCCAGTATTTCCTTCATGAGATATTGCAACACTTAGAAAAAGTGTACAGCGCCAGCAGACAATGAATTTTCAGCACTAAAAAAACGAAACTTCATTAACAGCTAAACCAAACGTTTCCAATGTAAATTTCCACATTTATAGAGTGTAAAAAGGCATCCTGAAGCCTGGGAAGTCATTAATTTGATTGTCCAGTATTTCCCTTATGAGATAATGCCTCACATAGCAAATGTGTACAGTGCGAGCTGAAAATGCATTTTCAGCACTAAAAAACCAAACTTTTATAACAGCTAAACCAAACGTTTCCAATGTAAATTTCCACCTTTATATAGTGTAAAAAGACATCCTGAAGCCTGGGCAGTCATTAATTTGATTGTCCAGTATTTCCCTTATGAGATAATGCCTCACATAGCAAATGTGTACAGCGCGAGCTGAAAATGCATTTACAGCACTAAAAAAACAAACTTTTATAACAGCTAAACCAAACGTTTCCAATGTAAATTTCCACCTTTATATAGTGTAAAAAGACATCCTGAAGCCTGGGCAGTCATTAATTTGATTGTCCAATATTTCCCTTATGAGATAATGCCTCTCATAGCAAATGTGTACAGCGCGAGCTGAAAATGCATTTACAGCACTAAAAAACCAAACTTTTATAACAGCTAAACCAAACGTTTCCAATGTAAATTTCCACCTTTATATAGTGTAAAAAGACATCCTGAAGCCTGGGCAGTCATTAATTTGATTGTCCAATATTTCCCTTATGAGATAATGCCTCTCATAGCAAATGTGTACAGCGCGAGCTGAAAATGCATTTACAGCACTAAAAAAACAAACTTTTATAACAGCTAAACCAAACGTTTCCAATGTAAATTTCCACCTTTATATAGTGTAGAAAGGCATCCTGAAGCCTGGAAAGTCATTAATTTGATTGTCCAGTATTTCCTTCATGAGATATTGCAACACTTAGAAAAAGTGTACAGCGCCAGCAGACAATGAATTTTCAGCACTAAAAAAACGAAACTTCATTAACAGCTAAACTAAATGTTTCCAATGTAAATTTCCACCTTTATATAGTGTAAAAAGACATCCTGAAGCCTGGGCAGTCATTAATTTGATTGTCCAATATTTCCCTTATGAGATAATGCCTCTCATAGCAAATGTGTACAGCGCGAGCTGAAAATGCATTTACAGCACTAAAAAACCAAACTTTTATAACAGCTAAACCAAACGTTTCCAATGTAAATTTCCACCTTTATATAGTGTAAAAAGGCATCCTGAAGCCTGGAAAGTCTTTAATTTGATTGTCCAGTATTTCCTTCATGAGATATTGCAACACTTAGAAAAAGTGTACAGCGCCAGCAGACAATGAATTTCCAGCACTAAAAAAACGAAACTTCATTAACAGCTAAACTAAACGTTTCCAATGTAAATTTCCACCTTTATATAGTGTAAAAAGACATCCTGAAGCCTGGGCAGTCATTAATTTGATTGTCCAATATTTCCCTTATGAGATAATGCCTCTCATAGCAAATGTGTACAGCGCGAGCTGAAAATGCATTTACAGCACTAAAAAACCAAACTTTTATAACAGCTAAACCAAACGTTTCCAATGTAAATTTCCACCTTTATATAGTGTAGAAAGGCATCCTGAAGCCTGGAAAGTCATTAATTTGATTGTCCAGTATTTCCTTCATGAGATATTGCAACACTTAGAAAAAGTGTACAGCGCCAGCAGACAATGAATTTTCAGCACTAAAAAAACGAAACTTCATTAACAGCTAAACCAAACGTTTCCAATGTAAATTTCCACATTTATAGAGTGTAAAAAGGCATCCTGAAGCCTGGGAAGTCATTAATTTGATTGTCCAGTATTTCCCTTATGAGATAATGCCTCACATAGCAAATGTGTACAGTGCGAGCTGAAAATGCATTTTCAGCACTAAAAAACCAAACTTTTATAACAGCTAAACCAAACGTTTCCAATGTAAATTTCCACCTTTATATAGTGTAAAAAGACATCCTGAAGCCTGGGCAGTCATTAATTTGATTGTCCAGTATTTCCCTTATGAGATAATGCCTCACATAGCAAATGTGTACAGCGCGAGCTGAAAATGCATTTACAGCACTAAAAAAACAAACTTTTATAACAGCTAAACCAAACGTTTCCAATGTAAATTTCCACATTTATAGAGTGTAAAAATGCATCCTGAAGCCTGGGAAGTCATTAATTTGATTGTCCAGTATTTCCCTTATGAGATAATGCCTCACATAGCAAATGTGTACAGTGCGAGCTGAAAATGCATTTTCAGCACTAAAAAACCAAACTTTTATAACAGCTAAACCAAACGTTTCCAATGTAAATTTCCACCTTTATATAGTGTAAAAAGACATCCTGAAGCCTGGGCAGTCATTAATTTGATTGTCCAATATTTCCCTTATGAGATAATGCCTCTCATAGCAAATGTGTACAGCGCGAGCTGAAAATGCATTTACAGCACTAAAAAACCAAACTTTTATAACAGCTAAACCAAACGTTTCCAATGTAAATTTCCACCTTTATATAGTGTAGAAAGGCATCCTGAAGCCTGGAAAGTCATTAATTTGATTGTCCAGTATTTCCTTCATGAGATATTGCAACACTTAGAAAAAGTGTACAGCGCCAGCAGACAATGAATTTCCAGCACTAAAAAAACGAAACTTCATTAACAGCTAAACTAAACGTTTCCAATGTAAATTTCCACCTTTATATAGTGTAAAAAGACATCCTGAAGCCTGGGCAGTCATTAATTTGATTGTCCAATATTTCCCTTATGAGATAATGCCTCTCATAGCAAATGTGTACAGCGCGAGCTGAAAATGCATTTACAGCACTAAAAAAACAAACTTTTATAACAGCTAAACCAAACGTTTCCAATGTAAATTTCCACCTTTATATAGTGTAAAAAGACATCCTGAAGCCTGGGCAGTCATTAATTTGATTGTCCAATATTTCCCTTATGAGATAATGCCTCTCATAGCAAATGTGTACAGCGCGAGCTGAAAATGCATTTACAGCACTAAAAAACCAAACTTTTATAACAGCTAAACCAAACGTTTCCAATGTAAATTTCCACCTTTATATAGTGTAAAAAGACATCCTGAAGCCTGGGCAGTCATTAATTTGATTGTCCAATATTTCCCTTATGAGATAATGCCTCTCATAGCAAATGTGTACAGCGCGAGCTGAAAATGCATTTACAGCACTAAAAAAACAAACTTTTATAACAGCTAAACCAAACGTTTCCAATGTAAATTTCCACCTTTATATAGTGTAGAAAGGCATCCTGAAGCCTGGGAAGTCATTAATTTGATTGTCCAGTATTTCCCTTATGATATAATGCCTCACATAGCAAATGTGTACAGCGCGAGCTGAAAATGCATTTACAGCACTAAAAAACCAAACTTTTATAACAGCTAAACCAAACGTTTCCAATGTAAATTTCCACCTTTATATAGTGTAGAAAGGCATCCTGAAGCCTGGAAAGTGATTAATTTGATTGTCCAGTATTTCCTTCATGAGATATTGCAACACTTAGAAAAAGTGTACAGCGCCAGCAGACAATGAATTTTCAGCACTAAAAAACCGAAACTTCATTAACAGCTAAACTAAACGTTTCCAATGTAAATTTCCACCTTTATATAGTGTAAAAAGACATCCTGAAGCCTGGGCAGTCATTAATTTGATTGTCCAATATTTCCCTTATGAGATAATGCCTCTCATAGCAAATGTGTACAGCGCGAGCTGAAAATGCATTTACAGCACTAAAAAAACAAACTTTTATAACAGCTAAACCAAACGTTTCCAATGTAAATTTCCACCTTTATATAGTGTAGAAAGGCATCCTGAAGCCTGGAAAGTCATTAATTTGATTGTCCAGTATTTCCTTCATGAGATATTGCAACACTTAGAAAAAGTGTACAGCGCCAGCAGACAATGAATTTCCAGCACTAAAAAAACGAAACTTCATTAACAGCTAAACTAAACGTTTCCAATGTAAATTTCCACCTTTATATAGTGTAAAAAGACATCCTGAAGCCTGGGCAGTCATTAATTTGATTGTCCAATATTTCCCTTATGAGATAATGCCTCTCATAGCAAATGTGTACAGCGCGAGCTGAAAATGCATTTACAGCACTAAAAAAACAAACTTTTATAACAGCTAAACCAAACGTTTCCAATGTAAATTTCCACCTTTATATAGTGTAGAAAGGCATCCTGAAGCCTGGAAAGTCATTAATTTGATTGTCCAGTATTTCCTTCATGAGATATTGCAACACTTAGAAAAAGTGTACAGCGCCAGCAGACAATGAATTTTCAGCACTAAAAAAACGAAACTTCATTAACAGCTAAACTAAACGTTTCCAATGTAAATTTCCACCTTTATATAGTGTAAAAAGACATCCTGAAGCCTGGGCAGTCATTAATTTGATTGTCCAATATTTCCCTTATGAGATAATGCCTCTCATAGCAAATGTGTACAGCGCGAGCTGAAAATGCATTTACAGCACTAAAAAAACAAACTTTTATAACAGCTAAACCAAACGTTTCCAATGTAAATTTCCACCTTTATATAGTGTAGAAAGGCATCCTGAAGCCTGGAAAGTCATTAATTTGATTGTCCAGTATTTCCTTCATGAGATATTGCAACACTTAGAAAAAGTGTACAGCGCCAGCAGACAATGAATTTTCAGCACTAAAAAAACGAAACTTCATTAACAGCTAAACCAAACGTTTCCAATGTAAATTTCCACATTTATAGAGTGTAAAAAGGCATCCTGAAGCCTGGGAAGTCATTAATTTGATTGTCCAGTATTTCCCTTATGAGATAATGCCTCACATAGCAAATGTGTACAGTGCGAGCTGAAAATGCATTTTCAGCACTAAAAAACCAAACTTTTATAACAGCTAAACCAAACGTTTCCAATGTAAATTTCCACCTTTATATAGTGTAAAAAGACATCCTGAAGCCTGGGCAGTCATTAATTTGATTATCCAGTATTTCCCTTATGAGATAATGCCTCACATAGCAAATGTGTACAGCGCGAGCTGAAAATGCATTTACAGCACTAAAAAAACAAACTTTTATAACAGCTAAACCAAACGTTTCCAATGTAAATTTCCACATTTATAGAGTGTAAAAATGCATCCTGAAGCCTGGGAAGTCATTAATTTGATTGTCCAGTATTTCCCTTATGAGATAATTCCTCACATAGCAAATGTGTACAGTGCGAGCTGAAAATGCATTTTCAGCACTAAAAAACCAAACTTTTATAACAGCTAAACCAAACGTTTCCAATGTAAATTTCCACCTTTATATAGTGTAAAAAGACATCCTGAAGCCTGGGCAGTCATTAATTTGATTGTCCAATATTTCCCTTATGAGATAATGCCTCTCATAGCAAATGTGTACAGCGCGAGCTGAAAATGCATTTACAGCACTAAAAAACCAAACTTTTATAACAGCTAAACCAAACGTTTCCAATGTAAATTTCCACCTTTATATAGTGTAGAAAGGCATCCTGAAGCCTGGAAAGTCATTAATTTGATTGTCCAGTATTTCCTTCATGAGATATTGCAACACTTAGAAAAAGTGTACAGCGCCAGTAGACAATGAATTTTCAGCACTAAAAAAACGATACTTCATTAACAGCTAAACTAAACGTTTCCAATGTAAATTTCCACCTTTATATAGTGTAAAAAGACATCCTGAAGCCTGGGCAGTCATTAATATGATTGTCCAATATTTCCCTTATGAGATAATGCCTCTCATAGCAAATGTGTACAGCGCGAGCTGAAAATGCATTTACAGCACTAAAAAACCAAACTTTTATAACAGCTAAACCAAACGTTTCCAATGTAAATTTCCACCTTTATATAGTGTAGAAAGGCATCCTGGAGCCTGGAAAGTCATTAATTTGATTGTCCAGTATTTCCTTCATGAGATATTGCAACACTTAGAAAAAGTGTACAGCGCCAGCAGACAATGAATTTTCAGCACTAAAAAAACCAAACTTTTATAACAGCTAAACCAAACGTTTCCAATGTAAATTTCCACCTTTATATAGTGTAAAAAGGCATCCTGAAGCCTGGGAAGTCATTAATTTGATTGTCCAGTATTTCCCTTATGAGATAATGCCTCACATAGCAAATGTGTACAGTGCGAGCTGAAAATGCATTTTCAGCACTAAAAAAACAAACTTATATAACACCTAAACCAAACGTTTCCAATGTAAATTTCCACCTTCATATAGTGTAAAAAGACATCCTGAAGCCTGGGCAGTCATTAATTTGATTGTCCAATATTTCCCTTATGAGATAATGCCTCTCATAGCAAATGTGTACAGCGCGAGCTGAAAATGCATTTACAGCACTAAAAAACCAAACTTTTATAACAGCTAAACCAAACGTTTCCAATGTAAATTTCCACCTTTATATAGTGTAAAAAGACATCCTGAAGCCTGGGCAGTCATTAATTTGATTGTCCAATATTTCCCTTATGAGATAATGCCTCTCATAGCAAATGTGTACAGCGCGAGCTGAAAATGCATTTTCAGCACTAAAAAACCAAACTGTTATAACAGCTAAACCAAACGTTTCAAATGTAAATTTCCACCTTTATATAGTGTAAAAAGACATCCTGAAGCCTGGGCAGTCATTAATTTGATTGTCCAATATTTCCCTTATGAGATAATGCCTCTCATAGCAAATGTGTACAGTGCGAGCTGAAAATGCATTTACAGCACTAAAAAAACAAACTTTTATAACAGCTAAACCAAACGTTTCCAATGTAAATTTCCACCTTTATATAGTGTAAAAAGACATCCTGAAGCCTGGGCAGTCATTAATTTGATTGTCCAATATTTCCCTTATGAGATAATGCCTCTCATAGCAAATGTGTACAGTGCGAGCTGAAAATGCATTTACAGCACTAAAAAAACAAACTTTTATAACAGCTAAACCAAACGTTTCCAATGTAAATTTCCACCTTTATATAGTGTAAAAAGACATCCTGAAGCCTGGGCAGTCATTAATTTGATTGTCCAATATTTCCCTTATGAGATAATGCCTCTCATAGCAAATGTGTACAGCGCGAGCTGAAAATGCATTTACAGCACTAAAAAACCAAACTTTTATAACAGCTAAACCAAACGTTTCCAATGTAAATTTCCACCTTTATATAGTGTAGAAAGGCATCCTGAAGCCTGGAAAGTCATTAATTTGAATTTCCAGTATTTCCTTCATGAGATATTGCAACACTTAGAAAAAGTGTACAGCGCCAGCAGACAATGAATTTTCAGCACTAAAAAAACGAAACTTCATTAACAGCTAAACCAAACGTTTCCAATGTAAATTTCCACATTTATAGAGTGTAAAAAGGCATCCTGAAGCCTGGGAAGTCATTAATTTGATTGTCCAGTATTTCCCTTATGAGATAATGCCTCACATAGCAAATGTGTACAGTGCGAGCTGAAAATGCATTTACAGCACTAAAAAACCAAACTTTTATAACAGCTAAACCAAACGTTTCCAATGTAAATTTCCACCTTTATATAGTGTAGAAAGGCATCCTGAAGCCTGGAAAGTCATTAATTTGATTGTCCAGTATTTCACTTATGAGATAATGCCTCACATAGCAAATGTGTACAGTGCGAGCTGAAAATGCATTTTCAGCACTAAAAAAACAAACTTATATAACACCTAAACCAAACGTTTCCAATGTAAATTTCCACCTTTATATAGTGTAAAAAGACATCCTGAAGCCTGGGCAGTCATTAATTTGATTGTCCAATATTTCCCTTATGAGATAATGCCTCTCATAGCAAATGTGTACAGCGCGAGCTGAAAATGCATTTACAGCACTAAAAAACCAAACTTTTATAACAGCTAAACCAAACGTTTCCAATGTAAATTTCCACCTTTATATAGTGTAAAAAGACATCCTGAAGCCTGGGCAGTCATTAATTTGATTGTCCAATATTTCCCTTATGAGATAATGCCTCTCATAGCAAATGTGTACAGCGCGAGCTGAAAATGCATTTTCAGCACTAAAAAACCAAACTTTTATAACAGCTAAACCAAACGTTTCAAATGTAAATTTCCACCTTTATATAGTGTAAAAAGACATCCTGAAGCCTGGGCAGTCATTAATTTGATTGTCCAATATTTCCCTTATGAGATAATGCCTCTCATAGCAAATGTGTACAGTGCGAGCTGAAAATGCATTTACAGCACTAAAAAAACAAACTTTTATAACAGCTAAACCAAACGTTTCCAATGTAAATTTCCACCTTTATATACTGTAAAAAGACATCCTGAAGCCTGGGCAGTCATTAATTTGATTGTCCAATATTTCCCTTATGAGATAATGCCTCTCATAGCAAATGTGTACAGTGCGAGCTGAAAATGCATTTACAGCACTAAAAAAACAAACTTTTATAACAGCTAAACCAAACGTTTCCAATGTAAATTTCCACCTTTATATAGTGTAAAAAGACATCCTGAAGCCTGGGCAGTCATTAATTTGATTGTCCAATATTTCCCTTATGAGATAATGCCTCTCATAGCAAATGTGTACAGCGCGAGCTGAAAATGCATTTACAGCACTAAAAAACCAAACTTTTATAACAGCTAAACCAAACGTTTCCAATGTAAATTTCCACCTTTATATAGTGTAGAAAGGCATCCTGAAGCCTGGAAAGTCATTAATTTGATTGTCCAGTATTTCCTTCATGAGATATTGCAACACTTAGAAAAAGTGTACAGCGCCAGCAGACAATGAATTTTCAGCACTAAAAAAACGAAACTTCATTAACAGCTAAACCAAACGTTTCCAATGTAAATTTCCACATTTATAGAGTGTAAAAAGGCATCCTGAAGCCTGGGAAGTCATTAATTTGATTGTCCAGTATTTCCCTTATGAGATAATGCCTCACATAGCAAATGTGTACAGTGCGAGCTGAAAATGCATTTACAGCACTAAAAAACCAAACTTTTATAACAGCTAAACCAAACGTTTCCAATGTAAATTTCCACCTTTATATAGTGTAGAAAGGCATCCTGAAGCCTGGAAAGTCATTAATTTGATTGTCCAGTATTTCCTTCATGAGATATTGCAACACTTAGAAAAAGTGTACAGCGCCAGCAGACAATGAATTTTCAGCACTAAATAAACGAAACTTCATTAACAGCTAAAGTAAACGTTTCCAATGTAAATTTCCACCTTTATATAGTGTAAAAAGACATCCTGAAGCCTGGGCAGTCATTAATTTGATTGTCCAATATTTCCCTTATGAGATAATGCCTCTCATAGCAAATGTGTACAGTGCGAGCTGAAAATGCATTTACAGCACTAAAAAAACAAACTTTTATAACAGCTAAACCAAACGTTTCCAATGTAAATTTCCACCTTTATATAGTGTAAAAAGACATCCTGAAGCCTGGGCAGTCATTAATTTGATTGTCCAATATTTCCCTTATGAGATAATGCCTCTCATAGCAAATGTGTACAGCGCGAGCTGAAAATGCATTTACAGCACTAAAAAACCAAACTTTTATAACAGCTAAACCAAACGTTTCCAATGTAAATTTCCACCTTTATATAGTGTAGAAAGGCATCCTGAAGCCTGGAAAGTCATTAATTTGATTGTCCAGTATTTCCTTCATGAGATATTGCAACACTTAGAAAAAGTGTACAGCGCCAGCAGACAATGAATTTTCAGCACTAAAAAAAACGAAACTTCATTAACAGCTAAACCAAACGTTTCCAATGTAAATTTCCACATTTATAGAGTGTAAAAAGGCATCCTGAAGCCTGGGAAGTCATTAATTTGATTGTCCAGTATTTCCCTTATGAGATAATGCCTCACATAGCAAATGTGTACAGTGCGAGCTGAAAATGCATTTACAGCACTAAAAAAACAAACTTTTATAACAGCTAAACCAAACGTTTCCAATGTAAATTTCCACCTTTATATAGTGTAGAAAGGCATCCTGAAGCCTGGAAAGTCATTAATTTGATTGTCCAGTATTTCCTTCATGAGATATTGCAACACTTAGAAAAAGTGTACAGCGCCAGCAGACAATGAATTTTCAGCACTAAATAAACGAAACTTCATTAACAGCTAAAGTAAACGTTTCCAATGTAAATTTCCACCTTTATATAGTGTAAAAAGACATCCTGAAGCCTGGGCAGTCATTAATTTGATTGTCCAATATTTCCCTTATGAGATAATGCCTCTCATAGCAAATGTGTACAGTGCGAGCTGAAAATGCATTTACAGCACTAAAAAAACAAACTTTTATAACAGCTAAACCAAACGTTTCCAATGTAAATTTCCACCTTTATATAGTGTAAAAAGACATCCTGAAGCCTGGGCAGTCATTAATTTGATTGTCCAATATTTCCCTTATGAGATAATGCCTCTCATAGCAAATGTGTACAGCGCGAGCTGAAAATGCATTTACAGCACTAAAAAACCAAACTTTTATAACAGCTAAACCAAACGTTTCCAATGTAAATTTCCACCTTTATATAGTGTAGAAAGGCATCCTGAAGCCTGGAAAGTCATTAATTTGATTGTCCAGTATTTCCTTCATGAGATATTGCAACACTTAGAAAAAGTGTACAGCGCCAGCAGACAATGAATTTTCAGCACTAAAAAAAACGAAACTTCATTAACAGCTAAACCAAACGTTTCCAATGTAAATTTCCACATTTATAGAGTGTAAAAAGGCATCCTGAAGCCTGGGAAGTCATTAATTTGATTGTTCAATATTTCCCTTATGAGATAATGCCTCTCATAGCAAATGTGTACAGCGCGAGCTGAAAATGCATTTACAGCACTAAAAAACCAAACTTTTATAACAGCTAAACCAAACGTTTCCAATGTAAATTTCCACCTTTATATAGTGTAAAAAGACATCCTGAAGCCTGGGCAGTCATTAATTTGATTGTCCAATATTTCCCTTATGAGATAATGCCTCTCATTGCAAATGTGTACAGCGCGAGCTGAAAATGCATTTTCAGCACTAAAAAACCAAACTTTTATAACACCTAAACCAAACGTTTCCAATGTAAATTTCCTCCTTTATATAGTGTAAAAAGACATCCTGAAGCCTGGGCAGTCATTAATTTGATTGTCCAATATTTCCCTTATGAGATAATGCCTCTCATAGCAAATGTGTACAGCGCGAGCTGAAAATGCATTTACAGCACTAAAAAACCAAACTTTTATAACAGCTAAACCAAACGTTTCCAATGTAAATTTCCACCTTTATATAGTGTAGAAAGGCATCCTGAAGCCTGGAAAGTCATTAATTTGATTGTCCAGTATTTCCTTCATGAGATATTGCAACATTTAGAAAAAGTGTACAGCGCCAGCAGACAATGAATTTTCAGCACTAAAAAAACGAAACTTCATTAACAGCTAAACTAAACGTTTCCAATGTAAATTTCCACCTTTATATAGTGTAAAAAGACATCCTGAAGCCCGGGCAGCCATTAATTTGATTGTCCAATATTTCCCTTATGAGATAATGCCTCTCATAGCAAATGTGTACAGCGCGAGCTGAAAATGCATTTACAGCACTAAAAAACCAAACTTTTATAACAGCTAAACCAAACGTTTCCAATGTAAATTTCCACCTTTATATAGTGTAAAAAGACATCCTGAAGCCTGGGCAGTCATTAATTTGATTGTCCAATATTTCCCTTATGAGATAATGCCTCTCATAGCAAATGTGTACAGCGCGAGCTGAAAATGCATTTACAGCACTAAAAAAACAAACTTTTATAACAGCTAAACCAAACGTTTCCAATGTAAATTTCCACCTTTATATAGTGTAGAAAGGCATCCTGAAGCCTGGAAAGTCATTAATTTGATTGTCCAGTATTTCCTTCATGAGATATTGCAACACTTAGAAAAAGTGTACAGCGCCAGCAGACAATGAATTTTCAGCACTAAAAAAACGAAACTTCATTAACAGCTAAACTAAATGTTTCCAATGTAAATTTCCACCTTTATATAGTGTAAAAAGACATCCTGAAGCCTGGGCAGTCATTAATTTGATTGTCCAATATTTCCCTTATGAGATAATGCCTCTCATAGCAAATGTGTACAGCGCGAGCTGAAAATGCATTTACAGCACTAAAAAAACAAACTTTTATAACAGCTAAACCAAACGTTTCCAATGTAAATTTCCACCTTTATATAGTGTAAAAAGGCATCCTGAAGCCTGGAAAGTCTTTAATTTGATTGTCCAGTATTTCCTTCATGAGATATTGCAACACTTAGAAAAAGTGTACAGCGCCAGCAGACAATGAATTTCCAGCACGAAAAAAACGAAACTTCATTAACAGCTAAACTAAACGTTTCCAATGTAAATTTCCACCTTTATATAGTGTAAAAAGACATCCTGAAGCCTGGGCAGTCATTAATTTGATTGTCCAATATTTCCCTTATGAGATAATGCCTCTCATAGCAAATGTGTACAGCGCGAGCTGAAAATGCATTTACAGCACTAAAAAACCAAACTTTTATAACAGCTAAACCAAACGTTTCCAATGTAAATTTCCACCTTTATATAGTGTAGAAAGGCATCCTGAAGCCTGGAAAGTCATTAATTTGATTGTCCAGTATTTCCTTCATGAGATATTGCAACACTTAGAAAAAGTGTACAGCGCCAGCAGACAATGAATTTTCAGCACTAAAAAAACGAAACTTCATTAACAGCTAAACCAAACGTTTCCAATGTAAATTTCCACATTTATAGAGTGTAAAAAGGCATCCTGAAGCCTGGGAAGTCATTAATTTGATTGTCCAGTATTTCCCTTATGAGATAATGCCTCACATAGCAAATGTGTACAGTGCGAGCTGAAAATGCATTTTCAGCACTAAAAAACCAAACTTTTATAACAGCTAAACCAAACGTTTCCAATGTAAATTTCCACCTTTATATAGTGTAAAAAGACATCCTGAAGCCTGGGCAGTCATTAATTTGATTGTCCAGTATTTCCCTTATGAGATAATGCCTCACATAGCAAATGTGTACAGCGCGAGTTGAAAATGCATTTACAGCACTAAAAAAAACAAACTTTTATAACAGCTAAACCAAACGTTTCCAATGTAAATTTCCACATTTATAGAGTGTAAAAATGCATCCTGAAGCCTGGGAAGTCATTAATTTGATTGTCCAGTATTTCCCTTTTGAGATAATGCCTCACATAGCAAATGTGTACAGTGCGAGCTGAAAATGCATTTTCAGCACTAAAAAACCAAACTTTTATAACAGCTAAACCAAACGTTTCCAATGTAAATTTCCACCTTTATATAGTGTAAAAAGACATCCTGAAGCCTGGGCAGTCATTAATTTGATTGTCCAATATTTCCCTTATGAGATAATGCCTCTCATAGCAAATGTGTACAGCGCGAGCTGAAAATGCATTTACAGCACTAAAAAACCAAACTTTTATAACAGCTAAACCAAACGTTTCCAATGTAAATTTCCACCTTTATATAGTGTAAAAAGACATCCTGAAGCCTGGGCAGTCATTAATTTGATTGTCCAATATTTCCCTTATGAGATAATGCCTCTCATAGCAAATGTGTACAGCGCGAGCTGAAAATGCATTTACAGCACTAAAAAAACAAACTTTTATAACAGCTAAACCAAACGTTTCCAATGTAAATTTCCACCTTTATATAGTGTAGAAAGGCATCCTGAAGCCTGGAAAGTCATTAATTTGATTGTCCAGTATTTCCTTCATGAGATATTGCAACACTTAGAAAAAGTGTACAGCGCCAGCAGACAATGAATTTTCAGCACTTAAAAAACGAAACTTCATTAACAGCTAAACTAAATGTTTCCAATGTAAATTTCCACCTTTATATAGTGTAAAAAGACATCCTGAAGCCTGGGCAGTCATTAATTTGATTGTCCAATATTTCCCTTATGAGATAATGCCTCTCATAGCAAATGTGTACAGCGCGAGCTGAAAATGCATTTACAGCACTAAAAAACCAAACTTTTATAACAGCTAAACCAAACGTTTCCAATGTAAATTTCCACCTTTATATAGTGTAAAAAGGCATCCTGAAGCCTGGAAAGTCTTTAATTTGATTGTACAGTATTTCCTTCATGAGATATTGCAACACTTAGAAAAAGTGTAACAGCGCCAGCAGACAATGAATTTCCAGCACTAAAAAAACGAAACTTCATTAACAGCTAAACTAAACGTTTCCAATGTAAATTTCCACCTTTATATAGTGTAAAAAGACATCCTGAAGCCTGGGCAGTCATTAATTTGATTGTCCAATATTTCCCTTATGAGATAATGCCTCTCATAGCAAATGTGTACAGCGCGAGCTGAAAATGCATTTACAGCACTAAAAAACCAAACTTTTATAACAGCTAAACCAAACGTTTCCAATGTAAATTTCCACCTTTATATAGTGTAGAAAGGCATCCTGAAGCCTGGAAAGTCATTAATTTGATTGTCCAGTATTTCCTTCATGAGATATTGCAACACTTAGAAAAAGTGTACAGCGCCAGCAGACAATGAATTTTCAGCACTAAAAAAACGAAACTTCATTAACAGCTAAACTAAACGTTTCCAATGTAAATTTCCACCTTTATATAGTGTAAAAAGACATCCTGAAGCCTGGGCAGTCATTAATTTGATTGTCCAATATTTCCCTTATGAGATAATGCCTCTCATAGCAAATGTGTACAGCGCGAGCTGAAAATGCATTTACAGCACTAAAACACCAAACTTTTATAACAGCTAAACCAAACGTTTCCAATGTAAATTTCCACCTTTATATAGTGTAGAAAGGCATCCTGGAGCTTGGAAAGTCATTAATTTGATTGTCCAGTATTTCCTTCATGAGATATTGCAACACTTAGAAAAAGTGTACAGCGCCAGCAGACAATGAATTTTCAGCACTAAAAAAACCAAACTTTTATAACAGCTAAACCAAACGTTTCCAATGTAAATTTTCACCTTTATATAGTGTAAAAAGACATCCTGAAGCCTGGGCAGTCATTAATTTGATTGTCCAGTATTTCCCTTATGAGATAATGCCTCTCATAGCAAATGTGTACAGCGCGAGCTGAAAATGCATTTACAGCACTAAAACACCAAACTTTTATAACAGCTAAACCAAACGTTTCCAATGTAAATTTCCACCTTTATATAGTGTAGAAAGGCATCCTGGAGCTTGGAAAGTCATTAATTTGATTGTCCAGTATTTCCTTCATGAGATATTGCAACACTTAGAAAAAGTGTACAGCGCCAGCAGACAATGAATTTTCAGCACTAAAAAAACGAAACTTCATTAACAGCTAAACTAAACGTTTCCAATGTAAATTTCCACCTTTATATAGTGTAAAAAGACATCCTGAAGCCTGGGCAGTCATTAATTTGATTGTCCAATATTTCCCTTATGAGATAATGCCTCTCATAGCAAATGTGTACAGCGCGAGCTGAAAATGCATTTACAGCACTAAAACACCAAACTTTTATAACAGCTAAACCAAACGTTTCCAATGTAAATTTCCACCTTTATATAGTGTAGAAAGGCATCCTGGAGCCTGGAAAGTCATTAATTTGATTGTCCAGTATTTCCTTCATGAGATATTGCAACACTTAGAAAAAGTGTACAGCGCCAGCAGACAATGAATTTTCAGCACTAAAAAAACCAAACTTTTATAACAGCTAAACCAAACGTTTCCAATGTAAATTTCCACCTTTATATAGTGTAAAAAGACATCCTGAAGCCTGGGCAGTCATTAATTTGATTGTCCAGTATTTCCCTTATGAGATAATGCCTCACATAGCAAATGTGTACAGCGCGAGCTGAAAATGCATTTACAGCACTAAAAAAACAAACTTTTATAACAGCTAAACCAAACGTTTCCAATGTAAATTTCCACCTTTATATAGTGTAGAAAGGCATCCTGAAGCCTGGAAAGTCATTAATTTGATTGTCCAGTATTTCCTTCATGAGATATTGCAACACTTAGAAAAAGTGTACAGCGCCAGCAGACAATGAATTTTCAGCACTAAAAAAACGAAACTTCATTAACAGCTAAACCAAACGTTTCCAATGTAAATTTCCACATTTATAGAGTGTAAAAAGGCATCCTGAAGCCTGGGAAGTCATTAATTTGATTGTCCAGTATTTCCCTTATGAGATAATGCCTCACATAGCAAATGTGTACAGTGCGAGCTGAAAATGCATTTTCAGCACTAAAAAACCAAACTTTTATAACAGCTAAACCAAACGTTTCCAATGTAAATTTCCACCTTTATATAGTGTAAAAAGACATCCTGAAGCCTGGGCAGTCATTAATTTGATTGTCCAGTATTTCCCTTATGAGATAATGCCTCACATAGCAAATGTGTACAGCGCGAGCTGAAAATGCATTTACAGCACTAAAAAAACAAACTTTTATAACAGCTAAACCAAACGTTTCCAATGTAAATTTCCACATTTATAGAGTGTAAAAATGCATCCTGAAGCCTGGGAAGTCATTAATTTGATTGTCCAGTATTTCCCTTATGAGATAATGCCTCACATAGCAAATGTGTACAGTGCGAGCTGAAAATGCATTTTCAGCACTAAAAAACCAAACTTTTATAACAGCTAAACCAAACGTTTCCAATGTAAATTTCCACCTTTATATAGTGTAAAAAGACATCCTGAAGCCTGGGCAGTCATTAATTTGATTGTCCAATATTTCCCTTATGAGATAATGCCTCTCATAGCAAATGTGTACAGCGCGAGCTGAAAATGCATTTACAGCACTAAAAAACCAAACTTTTATAACAGCTAAACCAAACGTTTCCAATGTAAATTTCCACCTTTATATAGTGTAGAAAGGCATCCTGAAGCCTGGAAAGTCATTAATTTGATTGTCCAGTATTTCCTACATGAGATATTGCAAAACTTAGAAAAAGTGTACAGCGCCAGCAGACAATGAATTTTCAGCACTAAAAAAACGAAACTTCATTAACAGCTAAACCAAACGTTTCCAATGTAAATTTCCACATTTATAGAGTGTAAAAAGGCATCCTGAAGCCTGGGAAGTCATTAATTTGATTGTCCAGTATTTCCCTTATGAGATAATGCCTCACATAGCAAATGTGTACAGTGCGAGCTGAAAATGCATTTTCAGCACTAAAAAACCAAACTTATATAACACCTAAACCAAACGTTTCCAATGTAAATTTCCACCTTTATATAGTGTAAAAAGACATCCTGAAGCCTGGGCAGTCATTAATTTGATTGTCCAATATTTCCCTTATGAGATAATGCCTCTCATAGCAAATGTGTACAGCGCGAGCTGAAAATGCATTTACAGCACTAAAAAACCAAACTTTTATAACAGCTAAACCAAACGTTTCCAATGTAAATTTCCACCTTTATATAGTGTAAAAAGACATCCTGAAGCCTGGGCAGTCATTAATTTGATTGTCCAATATTTCCCTTATGAGATAATGCCTCTCATAGCAAATGTGTACAGCGCGAGCTGAAAATGCATTTTCAGCACTAAAAAACCAAACTTTTATAACAGCTAAACCAAACGTTTCAAATGTAAATTTCCACCTTTATATAGTGTAAAAGGACATCCTGAAGCCTGGGCAGTCATTAATTTGATTGTCCAATATTTCCCTTATGAGATAATGCCTCTCATAGCAAATGTGTACAGCGCGAGCTGAAAATGCATTTACAGCACTAAAAAACCAAACTTTTATAACAGCTAAACCAAACGTTTCCAATGTAAATTTCCACCTTTATATAGTGTAGAAAGGCATCCTGAAGCCTGGAAAGTCATTAATTTGATTGTCCAGTATTTCCTTCATGAGATATTGCAACACTTAGAAAAAGTGTACAGCGCCAGCAGACAATGAATTTTCAGCACTAAAAAAACGAAACTTCATTAACAGCTAAACCAAACGTTTCCAATGTAAATTTCCACATTTATAGAGTGTAAAAAGGCATCCTGAAGCCTGGGAAGTCATTAATTTGATTGTCCAGTATTTCCCTTATGAGATAATGCCTCACATAGCAAATGTGTACAGTGCGAGCTGAAAATGCATTTACAGCACTAAAAAAACAAACTTTTATAACAGCTAAACCAAACGTTTCCAATGTAAATTTCCACCTTTATATAGTGTAGAAAGGCATCCTGAAGCCTGGAAAGTCATTAATTTGATTGTCCAGTATTTCCTTCATGAGATATTGCAACACTTAGAAAAAGTGTACAGCGCCAGCAGACAATGAATTTTCAGCACTAAATAAACGAAACTTCATTAACAGCTAAAGTAAACGTTTCCAATGTAAATTTCCACCTTTATATAGTGTAAAAAGACATCCTGAAGCCTGGGCAGTCATTAATTTGATTGTCCAATATTTCCCTTATGAGATAATGCCTCTCATAGCAAATGTGTACAGTGCGAGCTGAAAATGCATTTACAGCACTAAAAAAACAAACTTTTATAACAGCTAAACCAAACGTTTCCAATGTAAATTTCCACCTTTATATAGTGTAAAAAGACATCCTGAAGCCTGGGCAGTCATTAATTTGATTGTCCAATATTTCCCTTATGAGATAATGCCTCTCATAGCAAATGTGTACAGCGCGAGCTGATAATGCATTTACAGCACTAAAAAACCAAACTTTTATAACAGCTAAACCAAACGTTTCCAATTTAAATTTCCACCTTTATATAGTGTAGAAAGGCATCCTGAAGCCTGGAAAGTCATTAATTTGATTGTCCAGTATTTCCTTCATGAGATATTGCAACACTTAGAAAAAGTGTACAGCGCCAGCAGACAATGAATTTTCAGCACTAAAAAAACGAAACTTCATTAACAGCTAAACCAAACGTTTCCAATGTAAATTTCCACATTTATAGAGTGTAAAAAGGCATCCTGAAGCCTGGGAAGTCATTAATTTGATTGTCCAGTATTTCCCTTATGAGATAATGCCTCACATAGCAAATGTGTACAGTGCGAGCTGAAAATGCATTTTCAGCACTAAAAAACCAAACTTATATAACACCTAAACCAAACGTTTCCAATGTAAGTTTCCACCTTTATATAGTGTAAAAAGACATCCTGAAGCCTGGGCAGTCATTAATTTGATTGTCCAATATTTCCCTTATGAGATAATGCCTCTCATAGCAAATGTGTACAGCGCGAGCTGAAAATGCATTTACAGCACTAAAAAAACCAAACTTTTATAACAGCTAAACCAAACGTTTCCAATGTAAATTTCCACCTTTATATAGTGTAGAAAGGCATCCTGAAGCCTGGAAAGTCATTAATTTGATTGTCCAGTATTTCCTTCATGAGATATTGCAACATTTAGAAAAAGTGTACAGCGCCAGCAGACAATGAATTTTCAGCACTAAAAAAACGAAACTTCATTAACAGCTAAACTAAACGTTTCCAATGTAAATTTCCACCTTTATATAGTGTAAAAAGACATCCTGAAGCCCGGGCAGCCATTAATTTGATTGTCCAATATTTCCCTTATGAGATAATGCCTCTCATAGCAAATGTGTACAGCGCGAGCTGAAAATGCATTTACAGCACTAAAAAACCAAACTTTTATAACAGCTAAACCAAACGTTTCCAATGTAAATTTCCACCTTTATATAGTGTAAAAAGACATCCTGAAGCCTGCGCAGTCATTAATTTGATTGTCCAATATTTCCCTTATGAGATAATGCCTCTCATAGCAAATGTGTACAGCGCGAGCTGAAAATGCATTTACAGCACTAAAAAACCAAACTTTTATAACAGCTAAACCAAACGTTTCCAATGTAAATTTCTACCTTTATATAGTGTAGAAAGGCATCCTGAAGCCTGGAAAGTCATTAATTTGATTGTCCAGTATTTCCTTCATGAGATATTGCAACACTTAGAAAAAGTGTACAGCGCCAGCAGACAATGAATTTTCAGCACTAAAAAAACGAAACTTCATTAACAGCTAAACTAAACGTTTCCAATGTAAATTTCCACCTTTATATAGTGTAAAAAGACATTCTGAAGCCTGGGCAGTCATTAATTTGATTGTCCAATATTTCCCTTATGAGATAATGCCTCTCATAGCAAATGTGTACAGCGCGAGCTGAAAATGCATTTACAGCACTAAAAAACCAAACTTTTATAACAGCTAAACCAAACGTTTCCAATGTAAATTTCCACCTTTATATAGTGTAGAAAGGCATCCTGAAGCCTGGAAAGTCATTAATTTGATTGTCCAGTATTTCCTTCATGAGATATTGCAACACTTAGAAAAAGTGTACAGCGCCAGCAGACAATGGATTTTCAGCACTAAAAAAACGAAACTTCATTAACAGCTAAACCAAACGTTTCCAATGTAAATTTCCACATTTATAGAGTGTAAAAAGGCATCCTGAAGCCTGGGAAGTCATTAATTTGATTGTCCAGTATTTCCCTTCTGAGATAATGCCTCACGTAGCAAATGTGTACAGTGCGAGCTGAAAATGCATTTTCAGCACTAAAAAAACAAACTTTTATAACAGCTAAAGTAAACGTTTCCAATGTAAATTTCCACCTTTATATAGTGTAAAAAGACATCCTGAAGCCTGGGCAGTCATTAATTTGATTGTCCAATATTTCCCTTATGAGATAATGCCTCTCATAGCAAATGTGTACAGCGCGAGCTGAAAATGCATTTACAGCACTAAAAAAACAAACTTTTATAACAGCTAAACTAAACGTTTCCAATGTAAATTTCCACCTTTATATAGTGTAAAAAGACATCCTGAAGCCTGGGCAGTCATTAATTTGATTGTCCAATATTTCCCTTATGAGATAATGCCTCTCATAGCAAATGTGTACAGCGCGAGCTGAAAATGCATTTACAGCACTAAAAACCCAAACTTTTATAACAGCTAAACCAAACGTTTCCAATGTAAATTTCCACCTTTATATAGTGTAGAAAGGGGTCCTGAAGCCTGGAAAGTCATTAATTTGATTGTCCAGTATTTCCTTCATGAGATATTGCAACACTTAGAAAAGGTGTCCAGCGCCAGCAGACAATGAATTTTCAGCACTAAAAAAACGAAACTTCATTAACAGCTAAACCAAACGTTTCCAATGTAAATTTCCACATTTATAGAGTGTAAAAATGCATCCTGAAGCCTGGGAAGTCATTAATTTGATTGTGCAGTATTTCCCTTATGAGATAATGCCTCACATAGCAAATGTGTACAGTGCGAGCTGAAAATGCATTTTCAGCACTAAAAAACCAAACTTTTATAACAGCTAAACCAAACGTTTCCAATGTAAATTTCCACCTTTATATAGTGTAAAAAGGCATCCTGAAGCCTGGAAAGTCATTAATTTGATTGTCCAGTATTTCCTTCATGAGATATTGCAACACTTAGAAAAAGTGTACAGCGCCAGTAGACAATGAATTTTCAGCACTAAAAAAACGAAACTTCATTAACAGCTAAACTAAACGTTTCCAATGTAAATTTCCACCTTTATATAGTGTAAAAAGACATCCTGAAGCCTGGGCAGTCATTAATTTGATTGTCCAATATTTCCCTTATGAGATAATGCCTCTCATAGCAAATGTGTACAGCGCGAGCTGAAAATGCATTTACAGCACTAAAAAACCAAACTTTTATAACAGCTAAACCAAACGTTTCCAATGTAAATTTCCACCTTTATATCGTGTAGAAAGGCATCCTGGAGCCTGGAAAGTCATTAATTTGATTGTCCAGTATTTCCTTCATGAGATATTGCAACACTTAGAAAAAGTGTACAGCGCCAGCAGACAATGAATTTTCAGCACTAAAAAAACCAAACTTTTATAACAGCTAAACCAAACGTTTCCAATGTAAATTTCCACATTTATAGAGTGTAAAAAGGCATCCTGAAGCCTGGGAAGTCATTAATTTGATTGTCCAGTATTTCCCTTATGAGATAATGCCTCACATAGCAAATGTGTACAGCGCGAGCTGAAAATGCATTTACAGCACTAAAAAACCAAACTTTTATAACAGCTAAACCAAACGTTTCCAATGTAAATTTCCACCTTTATATAGTGTAGAAAGGCATCCTGAAGCCTGGAAAGTCATTAATTTGATTGTCCAGTATTTCCTTCATGAGATATTGCAACACTTAGAAAAAGTGTACAGCGCCAGCAGACAATGAATTTTCAGCACTAAAAAAACGAAACTTCATTAACAGCTAAACCAAACGTTTCCAATGTAAATTTCCACATTTATAGAGTGTAAAAAGGCATCCTGAAGCCTGGGAAGTCATTAATTTGATTGTCCAGTATTTCCCTTATGAGATAATGCCTCACATAGCAAATGTGTACAGTGCGAGCTGAAAATGCATTTTCAGCACTAAAAAACCAAACTTTTATAACACCTAAACCAAACGTTTCCAATGTAAATTTCCACCTTTATATAGTGTAGAAAGGCATCCTGAAGCCTGGAAAGTCATTAATTTGATTGTCCAGTATTTCCTTCATGAGATATTGCAACACTTAGAAAAAGTGTACAGCGCCAGCAGACAATGAATTTTCAGCACTAAAAAAACGAAACTTCATTAACAGCTAAACCAAACGTTTCCAATGTAAATTTCCACATTTATAGAGTGTAAAAAGGCATCCTGAAGCCTGGGAAGTCATTAATTTGATTGTCCAGTATTTCCCTTATGAGATAATGCCTCACATAGCAAATGTGTACAGTGCGAGCTGAAAATGCATTTTCAGCACTAAAAAACCAAACTTTTATAACAGCTAAACCAAACGTTTCCAATGTAAATTTCCACCTTTATATAGTGTAAAAAGACATCCTGAAGCCTGGGCAGTCATTAATTTGATTGTCCAGTATTTCCCTTATGAGATAATGCCTCACATAGCAAATGTGTACAGCGCGAGCTGAAAATGCATTTACAGCACTAAAAAAACAAACTTTTATAACAGCTAAACTAAACGTTTCCAATGTAAATTTCCACCTTTATATAGTGTAAAAAGACATCCTGAAGCCTGGGCAGTCATTAATTTGATTGTCCAATATTTCCCTTATGAGATAATACCTCTCATAGCAAATGTGTACAGCGCGAGCTGAAAATGCATTTACAGCACTAAAAAACCAAACTTTTATAACAGCTAAACCAAACGTTTCCAATGTAAATTTCCACCTTTATATAGTGTAGAAAGGCATCCTGAAGCCTGGAAAGTCATTAATTTGATTGTCCAGTATTTCCTTCATGAGATATTGCAACACTTAGAAAAAGTGTACAGCGCCAGCAGACAATGAATTTTCAGCACTAAAAAAACGAAACTTCATTAACAGCTAAACCAAACGTTTCCAATGTAAATTTCCACATTTATAGAGTGTAAAAAGGCATCCTGAAGCCTGGGAAGTCATTAATTTGATTGTCCAGTATTTCCCTTATGAGATAATGCCTCACATAGCAAATGTGTACAGTGCGAGCTGAAAATGCATTTTCAGCACTAAAAAAACAAACTTTTATAACAGCTAAACTAAACGTTTCCAATGTAAATTTCCACCTTTATATAGTGTAAAAAGACATCCTGAAGCCTGGGCAGTCATTAATTTGATTGTCCAATATTTCCCTTATGAGATAATGCCTCTCATAGCAAATGTGTACAGCGCGAGCTGAAAATGCATTTACAGCACTAAAAAAACAAACTTTTATAACAGCTAAACTAAACGTTTCTAATGTAAATTTCCACCTTTATATAGTGTAAAAAGACATCCTGAAGCCTGGGCAGTCATTAATTTGATTGTCCAATATTTCCCTTATGAGATAATGCCTCTCATAGCAAATGTGTACAGCGCGAGCTGAAAATGCATTTACAGCACTAAAAAAACAAACTTTTATAACAGCTAAACCAAACGTTTCCAATGTAAATTTCCACCTTTATATAGTGTAGAAAGGCATCCTGAAGCCTGGAAAGTCATTAATTTGATTGTCCAGTATTTCCTTCATGAGATATTGCAACACTTAGAAAAGGTGTACAGCGCCAGCAGACAATGAATTTTCAGCACTAAAAAAACGAAACTTCATTAACAGCTAAACCAAATGTTTCCAATGTAAATTTCCACATTTATAGAGTGTAAAAATGCATCCTGAAGCCTGGGCAGTCATTAATTTGATTGTCCAATATTTCCCTTATGAGATAATGCCTCTCATAGCAAATGTGTACAGCGCGAGCTGAAAATGCATTTACAGCACTAAAAAACCAAACTTTTATAACAGCTAAACCAAACGTTTCCAATGTAAATTTCCACCTTTATATAGTGTAGAAAGGCATCCTGAAGCCTGGAAAGTCATTAATTTGATTGTCCAGTATTTCCTTCATGAGATATTGCAACACTTAGAAAAAGTGTACAGCGCCAGCAGACAATGAATTTTCATCACTAAAAAAACGAAACTTCATTAACAGCTAAACCAAACGTTTCCAATGTAAATTTCCACATTTATAGAGTGTAAAAAGGCATCCTGAAGCCTGGGAAGTCATTAATTTGATTGTCCAGTATTTCCCTTATGAGATAATGCCTCACATAGCAAATGTGTACAGTGCGAGCTGAAAATGATTTTTCAGCACTAAAAAAACAAACTTTTATAACAGCTAAACCAAACGTTTCCAATGTAAATTTCCACCTTTATATAGTGTAAAAAGACATCCTGAAGCCTGGGCAGTCATTAATTTGATTGTCCAGTATTTCCCTTATGCGATAATGCCTCACATAGCAAATGTGTACAGCGCGAGCTGAAAATGCATTTACAGCACTAAAAACCCAAACTTTTATAACAGCTAAACCAAACGTTTCCAATGTAAATTTCCACCTTTATATAGTGTAGAAAGGCATCCTGAAGCCTGGAAGGTCATTAATTTGATTGTCCAGTATTTCCTTCATGAGATATTGCAACACTTAGAAAAGGTGTACAGCGCCAGCAGACAATGAATTTTCAGCACTAAAAAATCGAAACTTCATTAACAGCTAAACCAAACGTTTCCAATGTAAATTTCCACCTTTATATAGTGTAGAAAGGCATCCTGAAGCCTGGAAAGTCATTAATTTGATTGTCCAGTATTTCCTTCATGAGATATTGCAACACTTAGAAAAGGTGTACAGCGCCAGCAGACAATGAATTTTCAGCACTAAAAAAACGAAACTTCATTAACAGCTAAACCAAACGTTTCCAATGTAAATTTCCACATTTATAGAGTGTAAAAAGGCATCCTGAAGCCTGGGAAGTCATTAATTTGATTGTCCAGTATTTCCCTTATGAGATAATGCCTCACATAGCAAATGTGTACAGTTCGAGCTGAAAATGCATTTACAGCACTAAAAAACCAAACTTTTATAACAGCTAAACCAAACGTTTCCAATGTAAATTTCCACCTTTATATAGTGTAGAAAGGCATCCTGAAGCCTGGAAAGTCATTGATTTGATTGTCCAGTATTTCCTTCATGAGATATTGCAACACTTAGAAAAAGTGTACAGCGCCAGCAGACAATGAATTTTCAGCACTAAAAAAACGAAACTTCATTAACAGCTAAACTAAACGTTTCCAATGTAAATTTCCACCTTTATATAGAGTAAAAAGACATCCTGAAGCCTGGGCAGCCATTAATTTGATTGTCCAATATTTCCCTTATGAGATAATGCCTCTCATAGCAAATGTGTACAGCGCGAGCTGAAAATGCATTTACAGCACTAAAAAACCAAACTTTTATAACAGCTAAACCAAACGTTTCCAATGTAAATTTCCACATTTATAGAGTGTAAAAAGGCATCCTGAAGCCTGGGAAGTCATTAATTTGATTGTCCAGTATTTCCCTTATAAGATAATGCCTCACATAGCAAATGTGTACAGCGCGAGCTGAAAATGCATTTACAGCACTAAAAAACCAAACTTTTATAACAGCTAAACCAAACGTTTCCAATGTAAATTTCCACCTTTATATAGTGTAGAAAGGCATCCTGAAGCCTGGAAAGTGATTAATTTGATTGTCCAGTATTTCCTTCATGAGATATTGCAACACTTAGAAAAGGTGTACAGCGCCAGCAGACAATGAATTTTCAGCACTAAAAAATCGAAACTTCATTAACAGCTAAACCAAACGTTTCCAATGTAAATTTCCACCTTTATATAGTGTAGAAAGGCATCCTGAAGCCTGGAAAGTCATTAATTTGATTGTCCAGTATTTCCTTCATGAGATATTGCAACACTTAGAAAAGGTGTACAGCGCCAGCAGACAATGAATTTTCAGCACTAAAAAAACGAAACTTCATTAACAGCTAAACCAAACGTTTCCAATGTAAATTTCCACATTTATAGAGTGTAAAAAGGCATCCTGAAGCCTGGGAAGTCATTAATTTGATTGTCCAGTATTTCCCTTATGAGATAATGCCTCACATAGCAAATGTGTACAGTTCGAGCTGAAAATGCATTTACAGCACTAAAAAACCAAACTTTTATAACAGCTAAACCAAACGTTTCCAATGTAAATTTCCACCTTTATATAGTGTAGAAAGGCATCCTGAAGCCTGGAAAGTCATTGATTTGATTGTCCAGTATTTCCTTCATGAGATATTGCAACACTTAGAAAAAGTGTACAGCGCCAGCAGACAATGAATTTTCAGCACTAAAAAAACGAAACTTCATTAACAGCTAAACTAAACGTTTCCAATGTAAATTTCCACCTTTATATAGAGTAAAAAGACATCCTGAAGCCTGGGCAGCCATTAATTTGATTGTCCAATATTTCCCTTATGAGATAATGCCTCTCATAGCAAATGTGTACAGCGCGAGCTGAAAATGCATTTACAGCACTAAAAAACCAAACTTTTATAACAGCTAAACCAAACGTTTCCAATGTAAATTTCCACATTTATAGAGTGTAAAAAGGCATCCTGAAGCCTGGGAAGTCATTAATTTGATTGTCCAGTATTTCCCTTATAAGATAATGCCTCACATAGCAAATGTGTACAGCGCGAGCTGAAAATGCATTTACAGCACTAAAAAACCAAACTTTTATAACAGCTAAACCAAACGTTTCCAATGTAAATTTCCACCTTTATATAGTGTAGAAAGGCATCCTGAAGCCTGGAAAGTGATTAATTTGATTGTCCAGTATTTCCTTCATGAGATATTGCAACACTTAGAAAAAGTGTACAGCGCCAGCAGACAATGAATTTTCAGCACTAAAAAACCGAAACTTCATTAACAGCTAAACTAAACGTTTCCAATGTAAATTTCCACCTTTATATAGTGTAAAAAGACATCCTGAAGCCTGGGCAGTCATTAATTTGATTGTCCAATATTTCCCTTATGAGATAATGCCTCTCATAGCAAATGTGTACAGCGCGAGCTGAAAATGCATTTACAGCACTAAAAAACCAAACTTTTATAACAGCTAAACCAAACGTTTCCAATGTAAATTTCCACCTTTATATAGTGTAGAAAGGCATCCTGAAGCCTGGAAAGTCATTAATTTGATTGTCCAGTATTTCCTTCATGAGATATTGCAACACTTAGAAAAAGTGTACAGCGCCAGCAGACAATGAATTTCCAGCACTAAAAAAACGAAACTTCATTAACAGCTAAACTAAACGTTTCCAATGTAAATTTCCACCTTTATATAGTGTAAAAAGACATCCTGAAGCCTGGGCAGTCATTAATTTGATTGTCCAATATTTCCCTTATGAGATAATGCCTCTCATAGCAAATGTGTACAGCGCGAGCTGAAAATGCATTTACAGCACTAAAAAACCAAACTTTTATAACAGCTAAACCAAACGTTTCCAATGTAAATTTCCACCTTTATATAGTGTAGAAAGGCATCCTGAAGCCTGGAAAGTCATTAATTTGATTGTCCAGTATTTCCTTCATGAGATATTGCAACACTTAGAAAAAGTGTACAGCGCCAGCAGACAATGAATTTTCAGCACTAAAAAAACGAAACTTCATTAACAGCTAAACCAAACGTTTCCAATGTAAATTTCCACATTTATAGAGTGTAAAAAGGCATCCTGAAGCCTGGGAAGTCATTAATTTGATTGTCCAGTATTTCCCTTATGAGATAATGCCTCACATAGCAAATGTGTACAGTGCGAGCTGAAAATGCATTTTCAGCACTAAAAAACCAAACTTTTATAACAGCTAAACCAAACGTTTCCAATGTAAATTTCCACCTTTATATAGTGTAAAAAGACATCCTGAAGCCTGGGCAGTCATTAATTTGATTGTCCAGTATTTCCCTTATGAGATAATGCCTCACATAGCAAATGTGTACAGCGCGAGCTGAAAATGCATTTACAGCACTAAAAAAACAAACTTTTATAACAGCTAAACTAAACGTTTCCAATGTAAATTTCCACCTTTATATAGTGTAAAAAGACATCCTGAAGCCTGGGCAGTCATTAATTTGATTGTCCAATATTTCCCTTATGAGATAATGCCTCTCATAGCAAATGTGTACAGCGCGAGCTGAAAATGCATTTACAGCACTAAAAAACCAAACTTTTATAACAGCTAAACCAAACGTTTCCAATGTAAATTTCCACCTTTATATAGTGTAGAAAGGCATCCTGAAGCCTGGAAAGTCATTAATTTGATTGTCCAGTATTTCCTTCATGAGATATTGCAACACTTAGAAAAAGTGTACAGCGCCAGCAGACAATGAATTTTCAGCACTAAAAAAACGAAACTTCATTAACAGCTAAACCAAACGTTTCCAATGTAAATTTCCACATTTATAGAGTGTAAAAAGGCATCCTGAAGCCTGGGAAGTCATTAATTTGATTGTCCAGTATTTCCCTTATGAGATAATGCCTCACATAGCAAATGTGTACAGTGCGAGCTGAAAATGCATTTTCAGCACTAAAAAAACAAACTTTTATAACAGCTAAACTAAACGTTTCCAATGTAAATTTCCACCTTTATATAGTGTAAAAAGACATCCTGAAGCCTGGGCAGTCATTAATTTGATTGTCCAATATTTCCCTTATGAGATAATGCCTCTCATAGCAAATGTGTACAGCGCGAGCTGAAAATGCATTTACAGCACTAAAAAAACAAACTTTTATAACAGCTAAACTAAACGTTTCCAATGTAAATTTCCACCTTTATATAGTGTAAAAAGACATCCTGAAGCCTGGGCAGTCATTAATTTGATTGTCCAATATTTCCCTTATGAGATAATGCCTCTCATAGCAAATGTGTACAGCGCGAGCTGAAAATGCATTTACAGCACTAAAAACCCAAACTTTTATAACAGCTAAACCAAACGTTTCCAATGTAAATTTCCACCTTTATATAGTGTAGAAAGGCATCCTGAAGCCTGGAAAGTCATTAATTTGATTGTCCAGTATTTCCTTCATGAGATATTGCAACACTTAGAAAAGGTGTACAGCGCCAGCAGACAATGAATTTTCAGCACTAAAAAAACGAAACTTCATTAACAGCTAAACCAAACGTTTCCAATGTAAATTTCCACATTTATAGAGTGTAAAAATGCATCCTGAAGCCTGGGAAGTCATTAATTTGATTGTCCAGTATTTCCCTTATGAGATAATGCCTCACATAGCAAATGTGTACATTGCAAGCTGAAAATGCATTTTCAGCACTAAAAAACCAAACTTTTATAACAGCTAAACCAAACGTTTCCAATGTAAATTTCCACCTTTATATAGTGTAAAAAGACATCCTGAAGCCTGGGCAGTCATTAATTTGATTGTCCAATATTTCCCTTATGAGATAATGCCTCTCATAGCAAATGTGTACAGCGCGAGCTGAAAATGCATTTACAGCACTAAAAAACCAAACTTTTATAACAGCTAAACCAAACGTTTCCAATGTAAATTTCCACCTTTATATAGTGTAGAAAGGCATCCTGAAGCCTGGAAAGTCATTAATTTGATTGTCCAGTATTTCCTTCATGAGATATTGCAACACTTAGAAAAAGTGTACAGCGCCAGTAGACAATGAATTTTCAGCACTAAAAAAACGAAACTTCATTAACAGCTAAACTAAACGTTTCCAATGTAAATTTCCACCTTTATATAGTGTAAAAAGACATCCTGAAGCCTGGGCAGTCATTAATTTGATTGTCCAATATTTCCCTTATGAGATAATGCCTCTCATAGCAAATGTGTACAGCGCGAGCTGAAAATGCATTTACAGCACTAAAAAACCAAACTTTTATAACAGCTAAACCAAACGTTTCCAATGTAAATTTCCACCTTTATATAGTGTAGAAAGGCATCCTGGAGCCTGGAAAGTCATTAATTTGATTGTCCAGTATTTCCTTCATGAGATATTGCAACACTTAGAAAAAGTGTACAGCGCCAGCAGACAATGAATTTTCAGCACTAAAAATCCAAACTTTTATAACAGCTAAACCAAACGTTTCCAATGTAAATTTCCACCTTTATATAGTGTAAAAAGACATCCTGAAGCCTGGGCAGTCATTAATTTGATTGTCCAGTATTTCCCTTATGAGATAATGCCTCACATAGCAAATGTGTACAGCGCGAGCTGAAAATGCATTTACAGCACTAAAAAAACAAACTTTTATAACAGCTAAACCAAACGTTTCCAATGTAAATTTCCACCTTTATATAGTGTAGAAAGGCATCCTGAAGCCTGGAAAGTCATTAATTTGATTGTCCAGTATTTCCTACATGAGATATTGCAAAACTTAGAAAAAGTGTACAGCGCCAGCAGACAATGAATTTTCAGCACTAAAAAAACGAAACTTCATTAACAGCTAAACCAAACGTTTCCAATGTAAATTTCCACATTTATAGAGTGTAAAAAGGCATCCTGAAGCCTGGGAAGTCATTAATTTGATTGTCCAGTATTTCCCTTATGAGATAATGCCTCACATAGCAAATGTGTACAGCGCGAGCTGAAAATGCATTTACAGCACTAAAAAACCAAACTTTTATAACAGCTAAACCAAACGTTTCCAATGTAAATTTCCACCTTTATATAGTGTAAAAAGGCATCCTGAAGCCTGGAAAGTGATTAATTTGATTGTCCAGTATTTCCTTCATGAGATATTGCAACACTTAGAAAAAGTGTACAGCGCCAGCAGACAATGAATTTTCAGCACTAAAAAACCGAAACTTCATTAACAGCTAAACTAAACGTTTCCAATGTAAATTTCCACCTTTATATAGTGTAAAAAGACATCCTGAAGCCTGGGCAGTCATTAATTTGATTGTCCAATATTTCCCTTATGAGATAATGCCTCTCATAGCAAATGTGTACAGCGCGAGCTGAAAATGCATTTACAGCACTAAAAAACCAAACTTTTATAACAGCTAAACCAAACGTTTCCAATGTAAATTTCCACCTTTATATAGTGTAGAAAGGCATCCTGAAGCCTGGAAAGTCATTAATTTGATTGTCCAGTATTTCCTTCATGAGATATTGCAACACTTAGAAAAAGTGTACAGCGCCAGCAGACAATGAATTTCCAGCACTAAAAAAACGAAACTTCATTAACAGCTAAACTAAACGTTTCCAATGTAAATTTCCACCTTTATATAGTGTAAAAAGACATCCTGAAGCCTGGGCAGTCATTAATTTGATTGTCCAATATTTCCCTTATGAGATAATGCCTCTCATAGCAAATGTGTACAGCGCGAGCTGAAAATGCATTTACAGCACTAAAAAAACCAAACTTTTATAACAGCTAAACCAAACGTTTCCAATGTAAATTTCCACCTTTATATAGTGTAGAAAGGCATCCTGAAGCCTGGAAAGTCATTAATTTGATTGTCCAGTATTTCCTTCATGAGATATTGCAACACTTAGAAAAAGTGTACAGCGCCAGCAGACAATGAATTTTCAGCACTAAAAAAACGAAACTTCATTAACAGCTAAACCAAACGTTTCCAATGTAAATTTCCACATTTATAGAGTGTAAAAAGGCATCCTGAAGCCTGGGAAGTCATTAATTTGATTGTCCAGTATTTCCCTTATGAGATAATGCCTCACATAGCAAATGTGTACAGTGCGAGCTGAAAATGCATTTTCAGCACTAAAAAACCAAACTTTTATAACAGCTAAACCAAACGTTTCCAATGTAAATTTCCACCTTTATATAGTGTAAAAAGACATCCTGAAGCCTGGGCAGTCATTAATTTGATTGTCCAGTATTTCCCTTATGAGATAATGCCTCACATAGCAAATGTGTACAGCGCGAGCTGAAAATGCATTTACAGCACTAAAAAAACAAACTTTTATAACAGCTAAACTAAACGTTTCCAATGTAAATTTCCACCTTTATATAGTGTAAAAAGACATCCTGAAGCCTGGGCAGTCATTAATTTGATTGTCCAATATTTCCCTTATGAGATAATGCCTCTCATAGCAAATGTGTACAGCGCGAGCTGAAAATGCATTTACAGCACTAAAAAACCAAACTTTTATAACAGCTAAACCAAACGTTTCCAATGTAAATTTCCACCTTTATATAGTGTAGAAAGGCATCCTGAAGCCTGGAAAGTCATTAATTTGATTGTCCAGTATTTCCTTCATGAGATATTGCAACACTTAGAAAAAGTGTACAGCGCCAGCAGACAATGAATTTTCAGCACTAAAAAAACGAAACTTCATTAACAGCTAAACCAAACGTTTCCAATGTAAATTTCCACATTTATAGAGTGTAAAAAGGCATCCTGAAGCCTGGG
This sequence comes from Idiotropiscis lumnitzeri, assembly GCF_059441095.1. NCBI lineage: Eukaryota > Metazoa > Chordata > Actinopteri > Syngnathiformes > Syngnathidae > Idiotropiscis > Idiotropiscis lumnitzeri. Next base: position 359,969 of record NW_028283632.1, on the reverse strand, counting down.
AAGTCATTAATTTGATTGTCCAGTATTTCCCTTATGAGATAATGCCTCACATAGCAAATGTGTACAGTGCGAGCTGAAAATGCATTTTCAGCACTAAAAAAACAAACTTTTATAACAGCTAAACTAAACGTTTCCAATGTAAATTTCCACCTTTATATAGTGTAAAAAGACATCCTGAAGCCTGGGCAGTCATTAATTTGATTGTCCAATATTTCCCTTATGAGATAATGCCTCTCATAGCAAATGTGTACAGCGCGAGCTGAAAATGCATTTACAGCACTAAAAAAACAAACTTTTATAACAGCTAAACTAAACGTTTCCAATGTAAATTTCCACCTTTATATAGTGTAAAAAGACATCCTGAAGCCTGGGCAGTCATTAATTTGATTGTCCAATATTTCCCTTATGAGATAATGCCTCTCATAGCAAATGTGTACAGCGCGAGCTGAAAATGCATTTACAGCACTAAAAACCCAAACTTTTATAACAGCTAAACCAAACGTTTCCAATGTAAATTTCCACCTTTATATAGTGTAGAAAGGCATCCTGAAGCCTGGAAAGTCATTAATTTGATTGTCCAGTATTTCCTTCATGAGATATTGCAACACTTAGAAAAAGTGTACAGCGCCAGTAGACAATGAATTTTCAGCACTAAAAAAACGACACTTCATTAACAGCTAAACTAAACGTTTCCAATGTAAATTTCCACCTTTATATAGTGTAAAAAGACATCCTGAAGCCTGGGCAGTCATTAATTTGATTGTCCAATATTTCCCTTATGAGATAATGCCTCTCATAGCAAATGTGTACAGCGCGAGCTGAAAATGCATTTACAGCACTAAAAAACCAAACTTTTATAACAGCTAAACCAAACGTTTCCAATGTAAATTTCCACCTTTATATAGTGTAGAAAGGCATCCTGGAGCCTGGAAAGTCATTAATTTGATTGTCCAGTATTTCCTTCATGAGATATTGCAACACTTAGAAAAAGTGTACAGCGCCAGCAGACAATGAATTTTCAGCACTAAAAAAAACAAACTTTTATAACAGCTAAACCAAACGTTTCCAATGTAAATTTCCACCTTTATATAGTGTAAAAAGACATCCTGAAGCCTGGGCAGTCATTAATTTGATTGTCCAGTATTTCCCTTATGAGATAATGCCTCACATAGCAAATGTGTACAGCGCGAGCTGAAAATGCATTTACAGCACTAAAAAAACAAACTTTTATAACAGCTAAACCAAACGTTTCCAATGTAAATTTCCACCTTTATATAGTGTAGAAAGGCATCCTGAAGCCTGGAAAGTCATTAATTTGATTGTCCAGTATTTCCTACATGAGATATTGCAAAACTTAGAAAAAGTGTACAGCGCCAGCAGACAATGAATTTTCAGCACTAAAAAAACGAAACTTCATTAACAGCTAAACCAAACGTTTCCAATGTAAATTTCCACATTTATAGAGTGTAAAAAGGCATCCTGAAGCCTGGGAAGTCATTAATTTGATTGTCCAGTATTTCCCTTATGAGATAATGCCTCACATAGCAAATGTGTACAGCGCGAGCTGAAAATGCATTTACAGCACTAAAAAACCAAACTTTTATAACAGCTAAACCAAACGTTTCCAATGTAAATTTCCACCTTTATATAGTGTAGAAAGGCATCCTGAAGCCTGGAAAGTGATTAATTTGATTGTCCAGTATTTCCTTCATGAGATATTGCAACACTTAGAAAAAGTGTACAGCGCCAGCAGACAATGAATTTTCAGCACTAAAAAACCGAAACTTCATTAACAGCTAAACTAAACGTTTCCAATGTAAATTTCCACCTTTATATAGTGTAAAAAGACATCCTGAAGCCTGGGCAGTCATTAATTTGATTGTCCAATATTTCCCTTATGAGATAATGCCTCTCATAGCAAATGTGTACAGCGCGAGCTGAAAATGCATTTACAGCACTAAAAAACCAAACTTTTATAACAGCTAAACCAAACGTTTCCAATGTAAATTTCCACCTTTATATAGTGTAGAAAGGCATCCTGAAGCCTGGAAAGTCATTAATTTGATTGTCCAGTATTTCCTTCATGAGATATTGCAACACTTAGAAAAAGTGTACAGCGCCAGCAGACAATGAATTTCCAGCACTAAAAAAACGAAACTTCATTAACAGCTAAACTAAACGTTTCCAATGTAAATTTCCACCTTTATATAGTGTAAAAAGACATCCTGAAGCCTGGGCAGTCATTAATTTGATTGTCCAATATTTCCCTTATGAGATAATGCCTCTCATGGCAAATGTGTACAGCGCGAGCTGAAAATGCATTTACAGCACTAAAAAACCAAACTTTTATAACAGCTAAACTAAACGTTTCCAATGTAAATTTCCACCTTTATATAGTGTAGAAAGGCATCCTGAAGCCTGGAAAGTCATTAATTTGATTGTCCAGTATTTCCTTCATGAGATATTGCAACACTTAGAAAAAGTGTACAGCGCCAGCAGACAATGAATTTTCAGCACTAAAAAAACGAAACTTCATTAACAGCTAAACCAAACGTTTCCAATGTAAATTTCCACATTTATAGAGTGTAAAAAGGCATCCTGAAGCCTGGGAAGTCATTAATTTGATTGTCCAGTATTTCCCTTATGAGATAATGCCTCACATAGCAAATGTGTACAGTGCGAGCTGAAAATGCATTTTCAGCACTAAAAAACCAAACTTTTATAACAGCTAAACCAAAAGTTTCCAATGTAAATTTCCACCTTTATATAGTGTAAAAAGACATCCTGAAGCCTGGGCAGTCATTAATTTGATTGTCCAGTATTTCCCTTATGAGATAATGCCTCACATAGCAAATGTGTACAGCGCGAGCTGAAAATGCATTTACAGCACTAAAAAAACAAACTTTTATAACAGCTAAACTAAACGTTTCCAATGTAAATTTCCACCTTTATATAGTGTAAAAAGACATCCTGAAGCCTGGGCAGTCATTAATTTGATTGTCCAATATTTCCCTTATGAGATAATGCCTCTCATAGCAAATGTGTACAGCGCGAGCTGAAAATGCATTTACAGTACTAAAAACCCAAACTTTTATAACAGCTAAACCAAACGTTTCCAATGTAAATTTCCACCTTTATATAGTGTAGAAAGGCATCCTGAAGCCTGGAAAGTCATTAATTTGATTGTCCAGTATTTCCTTCATGAGATATTGCAACACTTAGAAAAGGTGTACAGCGCCAGCAGACAATGAATTTACAGCACTAAAAAACCAAACTTTTATAACAGCTAAACCAAACGTTTCCAATGTAAATTTCCACCTTTATATAGTGTAGAAAGGCATCCTGAAGCCTGGAAAGTCATTAATTTGATTGTCCAGTATTTCCTTCATAAGATATTGCAACACTTAGAAAAAGTGTACAGCGCCAGGAGACAATGAATTTTCAGCACTAAAAAACCGAAACTTCATTAACAGCTAAACTAAACGTTTCCAATGTAAATTTCCACCTTTATATAGTGTAAAAAGACATCCTGAAGCCTGGGCAGCCATTAATTTGATTGTCCAATATTTCCCTTATGAGATAATGCCTCTCATAGCAAATGTGTACAGCGCGAGCTGAAAATGCATTTACAGCACTAAAAAACCAAACTTTTATAACAGCTAAACCAAACGTTTCCAATGTAAATTTCCACCTTTATATAGTGTAGAAAGGCATCCTGAAGCCTGGAAAGTCATTAATTTGATTGTCCAGTATTTCCTTCATGAGATATTGCAACACTTAGAAAAAGTGTACAGCGCCAGCAGACAATGAATTTTCAGCACTAAAAAAACGAAACTTCATTAACAGCTAAACTAAACGTTTCCAATGTAAATTTCCACCTTTATATAGTGTAAAAAGACATCCTGAAGCCTGGGCAGTCATTAATTTGATTGTCCAATATTTCCCTTATGAGATAATGCCTCTCATAGCAAATGTGTACAGCGCGAGCTGAAAATGCATTTACAGCACTAAAAAACCAAACTTTTATAACAGCTAAACCAAACGTTTCCAATGTAAATTTCCACCTTTATATAGTGTAGAAAGGCATCCTGAAGCCTGGAAAGTCATTAATTTGATTGTCCAGTATTTCCTTCATGAGATATTGCAACACTTAGAAAAAGTGTACAGCGCCAGCAGACAATGAATTTTCAGCACTAAAAAAACGAAACTTCATTAACAGCTAAACCAAACGTTTCCAATGTAAATTTCCACATTTATAGAGTGTAAAAAGGCATCCTGAAGCCTGGGAAGTCATTAATTTGATTGTCCAGTATTTCCCTTATGAGATAATGCCTCACATAGCAAATGTGTACAGTGCGAGCTGAAAATGCATTTTCAGCACTAAAAAACCAAACTTTTATAACAGCTAAACCAAACGTTTCCAATGTAAATTTCCACCTTTATATAGTGTAAAAAGACATCCTGAAGCCTGGGGAGTCATTAATTTGATTGTCCAGTATTTCCCTTATGAGATAATGCCTCACATAGCAAATGTGTACAGCGCGAGCTGAAAATGCATTTACAGCACTAAAAAAACAAACTTTTATAACAGCTAAACTAAACGTTTCCAATGTAAATTTCCACCTTTATATAGTGTAAAAAGACATCCTGAAGCCTGGGCAGTCATTAATTTGATTGTCCAATATTTCCCTTATGAGATAATGCCTCTCATAGCAAATGTGTACAGCGCGAGCTGAAAATGCATTTACGGGACTAAAAACCCAAACTTTTATAACAGCTAAACCAAACGTTTCCAATGTAAATTTCCACCTTTATATAGTGTAGAAAGGCATCTTGAAGCCTGGAAAGTCATTAATTTGATTGTCCAGTATTTCCTTCATGAGATATTGCAACACTTAGAAAAGGTGTACAGCGCCAGCAGACAATGAATTTTCAGCACTAAAAAACGAAACTTCATTAACAGCTAAACCAAACGTTTCCAATGTAAATTTCCACATTTATAGAGTGTAAAAAGGCATCCTGAAGCCTGGGAAGTCATTAATTTGATTGTCCAGTATTTCCCTTATGAGATAATGCCTCACATAGCAAATGTGTACAGTGCGAGCTGAAAATGCATTTTCAGCACTAAAAAACCAAACTTTTATAACAGCTAAACCAAACGTTTCCAATGTAAATTTCCACCTTTATATAGTGTAAAAAGACATCCTGAAGCCTGGGCAGTCATTAATTCGATTGTCCAATATTTCCTTTATGAGATAATGCCTCTCATAGCAAATGTGTACAGCGCGAGCTGAAAATGCATTAACAGCACTAAAAAACCAAACTTTTATAACAGCTAAACCAAACGTTTCCAATGTAAATTTTCACCTTTATATAGTGTAAAAAGGCATCCTGAAGCCTGGAAAGTCATTAATTTGATTGTCCAGTATTTCCTTCATGAGATAATGCCTCACATAGCAAATGTGTACAGTGCGAGCTGAAAATGCATTTTCAGCACTAAAAAACCAAACTTTTATAACAGCTAAACCAAACGTTTCCAATGTAAATTCCACCTTTATATAGTGTAAAAAGACATCCTGAAGCCTGGGCAGTCATTAATTTGATTGTCCAATATTTCCCTTATGAGATAATGCCTCTCATAGCAAATGTGTACAGCGCGAGCTGAAAATGCATTTACAGCACTAAAAAACCAAACTTTTATAACAGCTAAACCAAACGTTTCCAATGTAAATTTCCACCTTTATATAGTGTAAAAAGACATCCTGAAGCCTGGGCAGTCATTAATTTGATTGTCCAATATTTCCCTTATGAGATAATGCCTCTCATAGCAAATGTGTACAGCGCGAGCTGAAAATGCATTTACAGCACTAAAAAACCAAACTTTTATAACAGCTAAACCAAACGTTTCCAATGTAAATTTCCACCTTTATATAGTGTAGAAAGGCATCCTGAAGCCTGGAAAGTCATTAATTTGATTGTCCAGTATTTCCTTCATGAGATATTGCAACACTTAGAAAAAGTGTACAGCGCCAGCAGACAATGAATTTTCAGCACTAAAAAAACGAAACTTCATTAACAGCTAAACCAAACGTTTCCAATGTAAATTTCCACATTTATAGAGTGTAAAAAGGCATCCTGAAGCCTGGGAAGTCATTAATTTGATTGTCCAGTATTTCCCTTATGAGATAATGCCTCACATAGCAAATGTGTACAGTGCGAGCTGAAAATGCATTTTCAGCACTAAAAAAACAAACTTTTATAACAGCTAAACTAAACGTTTCCAATGTAAATTTCCACCTTTATATAGTGTAAAAAGACATCCTGAAGCCTGGGCAGTCATTAATTTGATTGTCCAATATTTCCCTTATGAGATAATGCCTCTCATAGCAAATGTGTACAGCGCGAGCTGAAAATGCATTTACAGCACTAAAAAAACAAACTTTTATAACAGCTAAACTAAACGTTTCCAATGTAAATTTCCACCTTTATATAGTGTAAAAAGACATCCTGAAGCCTGGGCAGTCATTAATTTGATTGTCCAATATTTCCCTTATGAGATAATGCCTCTCATAGCAAATGTGTACAGCGCGAGCTGAAAATGCATTTACAGCACTAAAAACCCAAACTTTTATAACAGCTAAACCAAACGTTTCCAATGTAAATTTCCACCTTTATATAGTGTAGAAAGGCATCCTGAAGCCTGGAAAGTCATTAATTTGATTGTCCAGTATTTCCTTCATGAGATATTGCAACACTTAGAAAAGGTGTACAGCGCCAGCAGACAATGAATTTTCAGCACTAAAAAAACGAAACTTCATTAACAGCTAAACCAAACGTTTCCAATGTAAATTTCCACATTTATAGAGTGTAAAAATGCATCCTGAAGCCTGGGAAGTCATTAATTTGATTGTCCAGTATTTCCCTTATGAGATAATGCCTCACATAGCAAATGTGTACAGTGCAAGCTGAAAATGCATTTTCAGCACTAAAAAACCAAACTTTTATAACAGCTAAACCAAACGTTTCCAATGTAAATTTCCACCTTTATATAGTGTAAAAAGACATCCTGAAGCCTGGGCAGTCATTAATTTGATTGTCCAATATTTCCCTTATGAGATAATGCCTCTCATAGCAAATGTGTACAGCGCGAGCTGAAAATGCATTTACAGCACTAAAAAACCAAACTTTTATAACAGCTAAACCAAACGTTTCCAATGTAAATTTCCACCTTTATATAGTGTAGAAAGGCATCCTGAAGCCTGGAAAGTCATTAATTTGATTGTCCAGTATTTCCTTCATGAGATATTGCAACACTTAGAAAAAGTGTACAGCGCCAGTAGACAATGAATTTTCAGCACTAAAAAAACGAAACTTCATTAACAGCTAAACTAAACGTTTCCAATGTAAATTTCCACCTTTATATAGTGTAAAAAGACATCCTGAAGCCTGGGCAGTCATTAATTTGATTGTCCAATATTTCCCTTATGAGATAATGCCTCTCATAGCAAATGTGTACAGCGCGAGCTGAAAATGCATTTACAGCACTAAAAAACCAAACTTTTATAACAGCTAAACCAAACGTTTCCAATGTAAATTTCCACCTTTATATAGTGTAGAAAGGCATCCTGGAGCCTGGAAAGTCATTAATTTGATTGTCCAGTATTTCCTTCATGAGATATTGCAACACTTAGAAAAAGTGTACAGCGCCAGCAGACAATGAATTTTCAGCACTAAAAAAACCAAACTTTTATAACAGCTAAACCAAACGTTTCCAATGTAAATTTCCACCTTTATATAGTGTAAAAAGACATCCTGAAGCCTGGGCAGTCATTAATTTGATTGTCCAGTATTTCCCTTATGAGATAATGCCTCACATAGCAAATGTGTACAGCGCGAGCTGAAAATGCATTTACAGCACTAAAAAAACAAACTTTTATAACAGCTAAACCAAACGTTTCCAATGTAAATTTCCACCTTTATATAGTGTAGAAAGGCATCCTGAAGCCTGGAAAGTCATTAATTTGATTGTCCAGTATTTCCTACATGAGATATTGCAAAACTTAGAAAAAGTGTACAGCGCCAGCAGACAATGAATTTTCAGCACTAAAAAAACGAAACTTCATTAACAGCTAAACCAAACGTTTCCAATGTAAATTTCCACATTTATAGAGTGTAAAAAGGCATCCTGAAGCCTGGGAAGTCATTAATTTGATTGTCCAGTATTTCCCTTATGAGATAATGCCTCACATAGCAAATGTGTACAGCGCGAGCTGAAAATGCATTTACAGCACTAAAAAACCAAACTTTTATAACAGCTAAACCAAACGTTTCCAATGTAAATTTCCACCTTTATATAGTGTAGAAAGGCATCCTGAAGCCTGGAAAGTCATTAATTTGATTGTCCAGTATTTCCTTCATGAGATATTGCAACACTTAGAAAAAGTGTACAGCGCCAGCAGACAATGAATTTCCAGCACTAAAAAAACGAAACTTCATTAACAGCTAAACTAAACGTTTCCAATGTAAATTTCCACCTTTATATAGTGTAAAAAGACATCCTGAAGCCTGGGCAGTCATTAATTTGATTGTCCAATATTTCCCTTATGAGATAATGCCTCTCATAGCAAATGTGTACAGCGCGAGCTGAAAATGCATTTACAGCACTAAAAAACCAAACTTTTATAACAGCTAAACTAAACGTTTCCAATGTAAATTTCCACCTTTATATAGTGTAGAAAGGCATCCTGAAGCCTGGAAAGTCATTAATTTGATTGTCCAGTATTTCCTTCATGAGATATTGCAACACTTAGAAAAAGTGTACAGCGCCAGCAGACAATGAATTTTCAGCACTAAAAAAACGAAACTTCATTAACAGCTAAACCAAACGTTTCCAATGTAAATTTCCACATTTATAGAGTGTAAAAAGGCATCCTGAAGCCTGGGAAGTCATTAATTTGATTGTCCAGTATTTCCCTTATGAGATAATGCCTCACATAGCAAATGTGTACAGTGCGAGCTGAAAATGCATTTTCAGCACTAAAAAACCAAACTTTTATAACAGCTAAACCAAAAGTTTCCAATGTAAATTTCCACCTTTATATAGTGTAAAAAGACATCCTGAAACCTGGGCAGTCATTAATTTGATTGTCCAGTATTTCCCTTATGAGATAATGCCTCACATAGCAAATGTGTACTGCGCGAGCTGAAAATGCATTTACAGCACTAAAAAAACAAACTTTTATAACAGCTAAACTAAACGTTTCCAATGTAAATTTCCACCTTTATATAGTGTAAAAAGACATCCTGAAGCCTGGGCAGTCATTAATTTGATTGTCCAATATTTCCCTTATGAGATAATGCCTCTCATAGCAAATGTGTACAGCGCGAGCTGAAAATGCATTTACAGTACTAAAAACCCAAACTTTTATAACAGCTAAACCAAACGTTTCCAATGTAAATTTCCACCTTTATATAGTGTAGAAAGGCATCCTGAAGCCTGGAAAGTCATTAATTTGATTGTCCAGTATTTCCTTCATGAGATATTGCAACACTTAGAAAAGGTGTACAGCGCCAGCAGACAATGAATTTACAGCACTAAAAAACCAAACTTTTATAACAGCTAAACCAAACGTTTCCAATGTAAATTTCCACCTTTATATAGTGTAGAAAGGCATCCTGAAGCCTGGAAAGTCATTAATTTGATTGTCCAGTATTTCCTTCATAAGATATTGCAACACTTAGAAAAAGTGTACAGCGCCAGGAGACAATGAATTTTCAGCACTAAAAAACCGAAACTTCATTAACAGCTAAACTTAACGTTTCCAATGTAAATTTCCACCTTTATATAGTGTAAAAAGACATCCTGAAGCCTGGGCAGCCATTAATTTGATTGTCCAATATTTCCCTTATGAGATAATGCCTCTCATAGCAAATGTGTACAGCGCGAGCTGAAAATGCATTTACAGCACTAAAAAACCAAACTTTTATAACAGCTAAACCAAAATGTTTCCAATGTAAATTTCCACCTTTATATAGTGTAGAAAGGCATCCTGAAGCCTGGAAAGTCATTAATTTGATTGTCCAGTATTTCCTTCATAAGATATTGCAACACTTAGAAAAAGTGTACAGCGCCAGGAGACAATGAATTTTCAGCACTAAAAAACCGAAACTTCATTAACAGCTAAACTAAACGTTTCCAATGTAAATTTCCACCTTTATATAGTGTAAAAAGACATCCTGAAGCCTGGGCAGCCATTAATTTGATTGTCCAATATTTCCCTTATGAGATAATGCCTCTCATAGCAAATGTGTACAGCGCGAGCTGAAAATGCATTTACAGCACTAAAAAACCAAACTTTTATAACAGCTAAACCAAACGTTTCCAATGTAAATTTCCACCTTTATATAGTGTAGAAAGGCATCCTGAAGCCTGGAAAGTCATTGATTTGATTGTCCAGTATTTCCTTCATGAGATATTGCAACACTTAGAAAAAGTGTACAGCGCCAGCAGACAATGAATTTTCAGCACTAAAAAAACGAAACTTCATTAACAGCTAAACTAAACGTTTCCAATGTAAATTTCCACCTTTATATAGAGTAAAAAGACATCCTGAAGCCTGGGCAGCCATTTATTTGATTGTCCAATATTTCCCTTATGAGATAATGCCTCTCATAGCAAATGTGTACAGCGCGAGCTGAAAATGCATTTACAGCACTAAAAAACCAAACTTTTATAACAGCTAAACCAAACGTTTCCAATGTAAATTTCCACCTTTATATAGTGTAAAAAGACATCCTGAAGCCTGGGCAGTCATTAATTTGATTGTCCAATATTTCCCTTATGAGATAATGCCTCTCATAGCAAATGTGTACAGCGCGAGCTGAAAATGCATTTACAGCACTAAAAAAACCAAACTTTTATAACAGCTAAACCAAACGTTTCCAATGTAAATTTCCACCTTTATATAGTGTAGAAAGGCACCCTGAAGCCTGGAAAGTCATTAATTTGATTGTCCAGTATTTCCTTCATGAGATATTGCAACACTTAGAAAAAGTGTACAGCGCCAGCAGACAATGAATTTTCAGCACTAAAAAAACGAAACTTCATTAACAGCTAAACCAAACGTTTCCAATGTAAATTTCCACATTTATAGAGTGTAAAAAGGCATCCTGAAGCCTGGGAAGTCATTAATTTGATTGTCCAGTATTTCCCTTATGAGATAATGCCTCACATAGCAAATGTGTACAGTGCGAGCTGAAAATGCATTTTCAGCACTAAAAAACCAAACTTTTATAACAGCTAAACCAAACGTTTCCAATGTAAATTTCCACCTTTATATAGTGTAAAAAGACATCCTGAAGCCTGGGCAGTCATTAATTCGATTGTCCAATATTTCCTTTATGAGATAATGCCTCTCATAGGCAAATGTGTACAGCGCGAGCTGAAAATGCATTTACAGCACTAAAAAACCAAACTTTTATAACAGCTAAACCAAACTTTCCAATGTAAATTTCCACCTTTATATAGTGTAAAAAGGCATCCTGAAGCCTGGGAAGTCATTAATTTGATTGTCCAGTATTTCCCTTATGAGATAATGCCTCACATAGCAAATGTGTACAGTGCGAGCTGAAAATGCATTTTCAGCACTAAAAAAACGAAACTTCATTAACAGCTAAACCAAACGTTTCCAATGTAAATTTCCACATTTATAGAGTGTAAAAAGGCATCCCGAAGCCTGGGAAGTCATTAATTTGATTGTCCAGTATTTCCCTTATGAGATAATGCCTCACATAGCAAATGTGTACAGTGCGAGCTGAAAATGCATTTTCAGCACTAAAAAACCAAACTTTTATAACAGCGAAACCAAACGTTTCCAATGTAAATTTCCACCTTTATATAGTGTAAAAAGACATCCTGAAGCCTGGGCAGTCATTAATTTGATTGTCCAAAATTTCCCTTATGAGATAATGCCTCTCATAGCAAATGTGTACAGCGCGAGCTGAAAATGCATTTACAGCACTAAAAAACCAAACTTTTATAACAGCTAAACCAAACGTTTCCAATGTAAATTTCTACCTTTATATAGTGTAGAAAGGCATCCTGAAGCCTGGAAAGTCATTAATTTGATTGTCCAGTATTTCCTTCATGAGATATTGCAACACTTAGAAAAAGTGTACAGCGCCAGCAGACAATGAATTTTCAGCACTAAAAAAACGAAACTTCATTAACAGCTAAACTAAACGTTTCCAATGTAAATTTCCACCTTTATATAGTGTAAAAAGACATCCTGAAGCCTGGGCAGTCATTAATTTGATTGTCCAATATTTCCCTTATGAGATAATGCCTCTCATAGCAAATGTGTACAGCGCGAGCTGAAAATGCATTTACAGCACTAAAAAACCAAACTTTTATAACAGCTAAACCAAACGTTTCCAATGTAAATTTCCACCTTTATATAGTGTAGAAAGGCATCCTGAAGCCTGGAAAGTCATTAATTTGATTGTCCAGTATTTCCTTCATGAGATATTGCAACACTTAGAAAAAGTGTACAGCGCCAGCAGACAATGAATTTTCAGCACTAAAAAAACGAAACTTCATTAACAGCTAAACCAAACGTTTCCAATGTAAATTTCCACATTTATAGAGTGTAAAAAGGCATCCTGAAGCCTGGGAAGTCATTAATTTGATTGTCCAGTATTTCCCTTATGAGATAATGCCTCACATAGCAAATGTGTACAGTGCGAGCTGAAAATGCATTTTCAGCACTAAAAAACCAAACTTTTATAACAGCTAAACCAAACGTTTCCAATGTAAATTTCCACCTTTATATAGTGTAAAAAGACATCCTGAAGCCTGGGGAGTCATTAATTTGATTGTCCAGTATTTCCCTTATGAGATAATGCCTCACATAGCAAATGTGTACAGCGCGAGCTGAAAATGCATTTACAGCACTAAAAAAACAAACTTTTATAACAGCTAAACTAAACGTTTCCAATGTAAATTTCCACCTTTATATAGTGTAAAAAGACATCCTGAAGCCTGGGCAGTCATTAATTTGATTGTCCAATATTTCCCTTATGAGATAATGCCTCTCATAGCAAATGTGTACAGCGCGAGCTGAAAATGCATTTACGGGACTAAAAACCCAAACTTTTATAACAGCTAAACCAAACGTTTCCAATGTAAATTTCCACCTTTATATAGTGTAGAAAGGCATCTTGAAGCCTGGAAAGTCATTAATTTGATTGTCCAGTATTTCCTTCATGAGATATTGCAACACTTAGAAAAGGTGTACAGCGCCAGCAGACAATGAATTTTCAGCACTAAAAAACGAAACTTCATTAACAGCTAAACCAAACGTTTCCAATGTAAATTTCCACATTTATAGAGTGTAAAAAGGCATCCTGAAGCCTGGGAAGTCATTAATTTGATTGTCCAGTATTTCCCTTATGAGATAATGCCTCACATAGCAAATGTGTACAGTGCGAGCTGAAAATGCATTTTCAGCACTAAAAAACCAAACTTTTATAACAGCTAAACCAAACGTTTCCAATGTAAATTTCCACCTTTATATAGTGTAAAAAGACATCCTGAAGCCTGGGCAGTCATTAATTCGATTGTCCAATATTTCCTTTATGAGATAATGCCTCTCATAGCAAATGTGTACAGCGCGAGCTGAAAATGCATTAACAGCACTAAAAAACCAAACTTTTATAACAGCTAAACCAAACGTTTCCAATGTAAATTTTCACCTTTATATAGTGTAAAAAGGCATCCTGAAGCCTGGAAAGTCATTAATTTGATTGTCCAGTATTTCCTTCATGAGATAATGCCTCACATAGCAAATGTGTACAGTGCGAGCTGAAAATGCATTTTCAGCACTAAAAAACCAAACTTTTATAACAGCTAAACCAAACGTTTCCAATGTAAATTCCACCTTTATATAGTGTAAAAAGACATCCTGAAGCCTGGGCAGTCATTAATTTGATTGTCCAATATTTCCCTTATGAGATAATGCCTCTCATAGCAAATGTGTACAGCGCGAGCTGAAAATGCATTTACAGCACTAAAAAACCAAACTTTTATAACAGCTAAACCAAACGTTTCCAATGTAAATTTCCACCTTTATATAGTGTAGAAAGGCATCCTGAAGCCTGGAAAGTCATTAATTTGATTGTCCAGTATTTCCTTCATAAGATATTGCAACACTTAGAAAAAGTGTACAGCGCCAGGAGACAATGAATTTTCAGCACTAAAAAACCGAAACTTCATAACAGCTAAACTAAACGTTTCCAATGTAAATTTCCACCTTTATATAGTGTAAAAAGACATCCTGAAGCCTGGGCAGCCATTAATTTGATTGTCCAATATTTCCCTTATGAGATAATGCCTCTCATAGCAAATGTGTACAGCGCGAGCTGAAAATGCATTTACAGCACTAAAAAACCAAACTTTTATAACAGCTAAACCAAACGTTTCCAATGTAAATTTCCACCTTTATATAGTGTAAAAAGACATCCTGAAGCCTGGGCAGTCATTAATTTGATTGTCCAGTATTTCCCTTATGAGATAATGCCTCACATAGCAAATGTGTACAGCGCGAGCTGAAAATGCATTTACAGCACTAAAAAAACAAACTTTTATAACAGCTAAACTAAACGTTTCCAATGTAAATTTCCACCTTTATATAGTGTAAAAAGACATCCTGAAGCCTGGGCAGCCATTAATTTGATTGTCCAATATTTCCCTTATGAGATAATGCCTCTCATAGCAAATGTGTACAGCGCGAGCTGAAAATGCATTTACAGCACTAAAAAAACAAACTTTTATAACAGCTAAACCAAACGTTTCCAATGTAAATTTCCACCTTTATATAGTGTAGAAAGGCATCCTGAAGCCTGGAAAGTCATTAATTTGATTGTCCAGTATTTCCTTCATGAGATATTGCAACACTTAGAAAAAGTGTACAGCGCCAGCAGACAATGAATTTTCAGCACTAAAAAAACGAAACTTCATTAACAGCTAAACCAAACGTTTCCAATGTAAATTTCCACATTTATAGAGTGTAAAAAGGCATCCTGAAGCCTGGGAAGTCATTAATTTGATTGTCCAGTATTTCCCTTATGAGATAATGCCTCACATTGCAAATGTGTACAGTGCGAGCTGAAAATGCATTTTCAGCACTAAAAAACCAAACTTTTATAACAGCTAAACCAAACGTTTCCAATGTAAATTTCCACCTTTATATAGTGTAAAAAGACATCCTGAAGCCTGGGCAGTCATTAATTTGATTGTCCAGTATTTCCCTTATGAGATAATGCCTCACATAGCAAATGTGTACAGTGCGAGCTGAAAATGCATTTTCAGCACGAAAAAAACCAAACTTTTATAACAACTAAACCAAACGTTTCCAATGTAAATTTCCACCTTTATATAGTGTAAAAAGACATCCTGGAGCCTGGGCAGTCATTAATTTGATTGTCCAATATTTCCCTTATGAGATAATGCCTCTCATAGCAAATGTGTACAGCGCGAGCTGAAAATGCATTTACAGCACTAAAAAAACAAACTTTTATAACAGCTAAACCAAACGTTTCCAATGTACATTTCCACCTTTATATAGTGTAGAAAGGCATCCTGAAGCCTGGAAAGTCATTAATTTGATTGTCCAGTATTTCCTTCATGAGATATTGCAACACTTAGAAAAAGTGTACAGCGCCAGCAGACAATGAATTTTCAGCACTAAAAAAACGAAACTTCATTAACAGCTGAACTAAACGTTTCCAATGTAAATTTCCACCTTTATATAGTGTAAAAAGACATCCTGAAGCCTGGGCAGTCATTAATTTGATTGTCCAATATTTCCCTTATGAGATAATGCCTCTCATAGCAAATGTGTACAGCGCGAGCTGAAAATGCATTTACAGCACTAAAAAACCAAACTTTTATAACAGCTAAACCAAACGTTTCCAATGTAAATTTCCACCTTTATATAGTGTAGAAAGGCATCCTGAAGCCTGGAAAGTCATTAATTTGATTGTCCAGTATTTCCTTCATGAGATATTGCAACACTTAGAAAAAGTGTACAGCGCCAGCAGACAATGAATTTTCAGCACAAAAAAAACGAAACTTCATTAACAGCTAAACCAAACGTTTCCAATGTAAATTTCCACATTTATAGAGTGTAAAAAGGCATCCTGAAGCCTGGGAAGTCATTAATTTGATTGTCCAGTATTTCCCTTATGAGATAATGCCTCACATAGCAAATGTGTACAGTGCGAGCTGAAAATGCATTTTCAGCACTAAAAAACCAAACTTTTATAACAGCTAAACCAAACGTTTCCAATGTAAATTTCCACCTTTATATAGTGTAAAAAGACATCCTGAAGCCTGGGCAGTCATTAATTTGATTGTCCAGTATTTCCCTTATGAGATAATGCCTCACATAGCAAATGTGTACAGCGCGAGCTGAAAATGCATTTACAGCACTAAAAAAACAAACTTTTATAACAGCTAAACTAAACGTTTCCAATGTAAATTTCCACCTTTATATAGTGTAAAAAGACATCCTGAAGCCTGGGCAGTCATTAATTTGATTGTCCAATATTTCGCTTATGAGATAATGCCTCTCATAGCAAATGTGTACAGCGCGAGCTGAAAATGCATTTACAGGACTAAAAACCCAAACTTTTATAACAGCTAAACCAAACGTTTCCAATGTAAATTTCCACCTTTATATAGTGTAGAAAGGCATCTTGAAGCCTGGAAAGTCATTAATTTGATTGTCCAGTATTTCCTTCATGAGATATTGCAACACTTAGAAAAGGTGTACAGCGCCAGCAGACAATGAATTTTCAGCACTAAAAAAACGAAACTTCATTAACAGCTAAACCAAACGTTTCCAATGTAAATTTCCACATTTATAGAGTGTAAAAAGGCATCCTGAAAGCCCCGGAAGTCATTAATTTGATTGTCCAGTATTTCCCTTATGAGATAATGCCTCACATAGCAAATGTGTACAGTGCGAGCTGAAAATGCATTTTCAGCACTAAAAAACCAAACTTTTATAACAGCTAAACCAAACGTTTCCAATGTAAATTTCCACCTTTATATAATGTAAAAAGACATCCTGAAGCCTGGGCAGTCATTAATTCGATTGTCCAATATTTCCTTTATGAGATAATGCCTCTCATTGCAAATGTGTACAGCGCGAGCTGAAAATGCATTTACAGCACTAAAAAACCAAACTTTTATAACAGCTAAACCAAACGTTTCCAATGTAAATTTCCACCTTTATATAGTGTAAAAAGGCATCCTGAAGCCTGGAAAGTCATTAATTTGATTGTCCAGTATTTCCTTCATGAGATAATGCCTCACATAGCAAATGTGTACAGTGCGAGCTGAAAATGCATTTTCAGCACTAAAAAACCAAACTTTTATAACAGCTAAACCAAACGTTTCCAATGTAAATTCCACCTTTATATAGTGTAAAAAGACATCCTGAAGCCTGGGCAGTCATTAATTTGATTGTCCAATATTTCCCTTTTGAGATAATGCCTCTCATAGCAAATGTGTACAGCGCGAGCTGAAAATGCATTTACAGCACTAAAAAACCAAACTTTTATAACAGCTAAACCAAACGTTTCCAATGTAAATTTCCACCTTTATATAGTGTAGAAAGGCATCCTGAAGCCTGGAAAGTCATTAATTTGATTGTCCAGTATTTCCTTCATGAGATATTGCAACACTTAGAAAAAGTGTACAGCGCCAGGAGACAATGAATTTTCAGCACTAAAAAACCGAAACTTCATTAACAGCTAAACTAAACGTTTCCAATGTAAATTTCCACCTTTATATAGTGTAAAAAGACATCCTGAAGCCTGGGCAGCCATTAATTTGATTGTCCAATATTTCCCTTATGAGATAATGCCTCTCATAGCAAATGTGTACAGCGCGAGCTGAAAATGCATTTACAGCACTAAAAAACCAAACTTTTATAACAGCTAAACCAAACGTTTCCAATGTAAATTTCCACCTTTATATAGTGTAAAAAGACATCCTGAAGCCTGGGCAGTCATTAATTTGATTGTCCAATATTTCCCTTATGAGATAATGCCTCTCATAGCAAATGTGTACAGCGCGAGCTGAAAATGCATTTACAGCACTAAAAAACCAAACTTTTATAACAGCTAAACCAAACGTTTCCAATGTAAATTTCTACCTTTATATAGTGTTGAAAGGCATCCTGAAGCCTGGAAAGTCATTAATTTGATTGTCCAGTATTTCCTTCATGAGATATTGCAACACTTAGAAAAAGTGTTCAGCGCCAGCAGACAATGAATTTTCAGCACTAAAAAAACGAAACTTCATTAACAGCTAAACCAAACGTTTCCAATGTAAATTTCCACATTTATAGAGTGTAAAAAGGCATCCTGAAGCCTGGGAAGTAATTAATTTGATTGTCCAGTATTTCCCTTATGAGATAATGCCTCACATAGCAAATGTGTACAGTGCGAGCTGAAAATGCATTTTCAGCACTAAAAAAACAAACTTTTATAACAGCTAAACCAAACGTTTCCAATGTAAATTTCCACCTTTATATAGTGTAAAAAGACATCCTGAAGCCTGGGCAGTCATTAATTTGATTGTCCAGTATTTCCCTTATGAGATAATGCCTCACATAGCAAATGTGTACAGCGCGAGCTGAAAATGCATTTACAGCACTAAAAAAACAAACTTTTATAACAGCTAAACTAAACGTTTCCAATGTAAATTTCCACCTTTATATAGTGTAAAAAGACATCCTGAAGCCTGGGCAGTCATTAATTTGATTGTCCAATATTTCGCTTATGAGATAATGCCTCTCATAGCAAATGTGTACAGCGCGAGCTGAAAATGCATTTACAGGACTAAAAACCCAAACTTTTATAACAGCTAAACCAAACGTTTCCAATGTAAATTTCCACCTTTATATAGTGTAGAAAGGCATCTTGAAGCCTGGAAAGTCATTAATTTGATTGTCCAGTATTTCCTTCATGAGATATTGCAACACTTAGAAAAGGTGTACAGCGCCAGCAGACAATGAATTTTCAGCACTAAAAAAACGAAACTTCATTAACAGCTAAACCAAACGTTTCCAATGTAAATTTCCACATTTATAGAGTGTAAAAAGGCATCCTGAAAGCCTGGGAAGTCATTAATTTGATTGTCCAGTATTTCCCTTATGAGATAATGCCTCACATAGCAAATGTGTACAGTGCGAGCTGAAAATGCATTTTCAGCACTAAAAAACCAAACTTTTATAACAGCTAAACCAAACGTTTCCAATGTAAATTTCCACCTTTATATAGTGTAAAAAGACATCCTGAAGCCTGGGCAGTCATTAATTCGATTGTCCAATATTTCCTTTATGAGATAATGCCTCTCATAGCAAATGTGTACAGCGCGAGCTGAAAATGCATTTACAGCACTAAAAAACCAAACTTTTATAACAGCTAAACCAAACGTTTCCAATGTAAATTTCCACCTTTATATAGTGTAAAAAGGCATCCTGAAGCCTGGAAAGTCATTAATTTGATTGTCCAGTATTTCCTTCATGAGATAATGCCTCACATAGCAAATGTGTACAGTGCGAGCTGAAAATGCATTTTCAGCACTAAAAAACCAAACTTTTATAACAGCTAAACCAAACGTTTCCAATGTAAATTCCACCTTTATATAGTGTAAAAAGACATCCTGAAGCCTGGGCAGTCATTAATTTGATTGTCCAATATTTCCCTTTTGAGATAATTCCTCTCATAGCAAATGTGTACAGCGCGAGCTGAAAATGCATTTACAGCACTAAAAAACCAAACTTTTATAACAGCTAAACCAAACGTTTCCAATGTAAATTTCCACCTTTATATAGTGTAAAAAGGCATCCTGAAGCCTGGAAAGTCATTAATTTGATTGTCCAGTATTTCCTTCATGAGATAATGCCTCACATAGCAAATGTGTACAGTGCGAGCTGAAAATGCATTTTCAGCACAAAAAAACAAACTTTTATAACAGCTAAACCAAACGTTTCCAATGTAAATTCCACCTTTATATAGTGTAAAAAGACATCCTGAAGCCTGGGCAGTCATTAATTTGATTGTCCAGTATTTCCCTTATGAGATAATGCCTCACATAGCAAATGTGTACAGTGCGAGCTGAAAATGCATTTTCAGCACTAAAAAAACCAAACTTTTATAACAGCTAAACCAAACGTTTCCAATGTAAATTTCCACCTTTATATAGTGTAAAAAGACATCCTGAAGCCTGGGCAGTCATTAATTTGATTGTCCAATATTTCCCTTATGAGATAATGCCTCTCATAGCAAATGTGTACAGCGCGAGCTGAAAATGCATTTACAGCACTAAAAAACCAAACTTTTATAACAGCTAAACCAAACGTTTCCAATGTAAATTTCCACCTTTATATAGTGTAGAAAGGCATCCTGAAGCCTGGAAAGTCATTAATTTGATTGTCCAGTATTTCCTTCATGAGATATTGCAACACTTAGAAAAAGTGTACAGCGCCAGCAGACAATGAATTTTCAGCACTAAAAAAAACGAAACTTCATTAACAGCTAAACTAAACGTTTCCAATGTAAATTTCCTCCTTTATATAGTGTAAAAAGACATCCTGATGCCTGGGCAGTCATTAATTTGATTGTCCAATATTTCCCTTATGAGATAATGCCTCTCATAGCAAATGTGTACAGCGCGAGCTGAAAATGCATTTACAGCACTAAAAAACCAAACTTTTATAACAGCTAAACCAAAACTGGGTTTAGCTAGTCAGTAAAACACTCTTTATAGTGTAGCAACGTTAGTAACGCTAAATTCTTACCTAGTTTATGAGACGAGTGCTGTACTTGACTATTTTTTGTAATTTATTATTATTTTTTTTTTTTAATGCTTTATAGAGCAAATTGCACCTATGACAGTTGTTATTACCACAGAAGC
This sequence comes from Idiotropiscis lumnitzeri, assembly GCF_059441095.1. Taxonomy (NCBI): domain Eukaryota; kingdom Metazoa; phylum Chordata; class Actinopteri; order Syngnathiformes; family Syngnathidae; genus Idiotropiscis; species Idiotropiscis lumnitzeri. The sequence continues at coordinate 338,980 of NW_028283632.1, read as the reverse complement.
CATCTCAAATGGTTGCAAACTCTGAGGGTGACTTTGAACCGGAAGTCCCGCCTCAATCGTCATCTGATTGACAGCGGAATCCTGGAGCCAGAGAAGAGAAAAGAATCAGACACGAAGTTGAAGAAGCGAAAAAAAATAAACATCGAATCTTAAAGTTCTCGCAACGAGGGTGACTGTTGGGGTCTGGAGAAGTGACCGGGAGATGGGGAGCCCCGTATTTTGGTCTTGGTAAGAGGGTAACTCACTTGATGTTGACGAGGGAACCTATGCCGCTATGCTATATACCGTCGTGAGAAAACTACGGCCTGGGGGCCACATGCGGCCCGTTAAACGTTTTAATCCGGCCCGCCGAATTTGAAAAAAAAAAAAATAAACCTTGTTAATGTTTTATTTTCAAAATAGTGTGGTTTTTCAAAGACAAGCTTTTGTTCACTTTCATTTAAAATTAAATGTATTTTTTTTCTCAGATGAGATGAGGTTACCAAAACACTCCATCCATCTGCTCCTGGTCCAGCCCCTCTGTCAAATTTTAGAACCCATTGTGGCCCGCCAATAAAAAAGTTTTCCCACCCCTGCTATATACTATAAACTATGTTGATGTCGTCAGGCCATTATAGAGTATTTCTTCTGACATTTTGAAGGAGAAATAATACTCAACGTTTTATTTTTTTATGATGTTTGAGGCATTCTGACTGAAATACAGTTAAATTGAGGTTACCAGTAGTCATTTCCATTACCTGTAAATGTAAATTAGAATGTAACTTACTACAGTGAACCCTCGGTTATCGCGGTTAATGGGGACCGAGACCACCCGCGAAAACTGAAAATCCGCGAAGTAGCGGCGCACCTTCAAAAATGCTTAAAAAAAAAAAGTGCGAAGTAGCGGCGCACCTTCAAAAATGCTTAAAAAAATAAATAAATAAAATAATATATATATATATATATATATATATATACGGGTAGAGAGAGAGAGGGTGAAATTCATGTTATAACAAAAAAAAAAATTATTAAAACATTTTTTTATTCCCCAGCCATTATTTTTGTATTTATTCAATTACTTCTTTTTGTATTTATTTAATTACTTCGACTTTTACCTGCTGGTACGCCGTCCGGTGTGCCCTGGCATTCTTCATTTATTTATTCATTTATTCATTCATAACTGACAGCCTCGCGCTCCGCTCATGCCCGGGCGGAAGGTGTTCCTCTTCGGCTTAACAACCACGCACGCCGGCCGGTCTCCTCCGGAGCTCTCGCACGGTCCCGAACGGAGCGAAATGTCGCCCCGCTAGTGCCCGGGCGGAAGTTGTTCCTCTTCGGCTTAACTGCCACGCACGCTGGCCGGAGCTCTGGTACGGTCCGAACCGCGCGAAACGTCGCCCCAAATCGTGCCCGGGGGAACGTGCTCTTCTTTGTCCACTCTCCTCTTCGCCCACGTTCTTCTTCGGCGCACGCCGGCCGTCTAACCACTCCAGCGCCCCGTCGTGCCGCTCGGCGAAACTACAATGCCCCCGAATATTTTTTAGACCCGCGAAGCACTGAACCCGCGAAAGGTGAACCGCGAAGTAGCGAGGGTTCACTGTATTGCAGCCAGATACCTATAAAATGTCATTTAATTTGCACTGTTTTGATCGCCACTGTTTTGCTCATTGAACAACAAATGAAAAGATGAATCATACACAGTGTTTGTAAAGATAATTGTCAATGTTTTATTAAATGAAATTCCAATGTAAAATTGTGTAATATTGTGTTATATAATGGGTCTACAACATACATTTCTCACAGACAAGTAGAGCTTTTTCTCATGAAATGTGTTGAAAAAAAACTAACATTTGAACATTGTTTTGCGTTACAACATCCGTGTTTACTGGTCATAAATTATTAACTTAAGTTTAATATACACTACACGAGCTGGGTAGCCACCACGCCTCAACCACCATAACAAGTTCGCTAACCCTTTAAGTCGAACGAGGTAGCTAACATATCGGGTTCAATTTGTACCAAAAATATGCTGTTGTGCCTTGTGTCTCTGTATATGTCGTCATGACGTGTCATTTGACAAAGCCTTGTGTCGATGTTAGTTGTCGATGTAACAGTCTTTGTTAGATGTCAATGTATGTCTATGTTAGATCTCAATGTGTCGATGTTAGATGTCAATCTATGTGTCTATATTAGATGTGTTTATGTTAGATGTCTATGTAAATGTTTGTTAGATGTCGATGTGTGTAAGATGTCTATGTAAAGGTTGGTTAGATGTCGATGTCTATGTAAATGTTTATGATGGATGTCGATGTGTCTGTTAGATGTCCGTGTTTGTTAGATGTGATTGTAATGGTTTATGTTATAGACGTCAATGTAAGTGTCAATGTTAGATGCCCATGCATGTTTGTTAGATGTCGATATATGTGTCATTGTTACATTTCAACGTAAATGTTGTTCGTGCAAGTTTCCAGTCCTCCAGCCACGTGACATCATGCGCGTCAAAGTGATAACTCGTACATTTCACGGAGGGAAAAAAAACAGACACCATTGGTAGTTTTGACCGGGAAAAAAAATCATTTATTTTTTTCGAACACCTCATGTCTCTTTCAGCGTAAGAATAAACATGACACGACCAAAATAAAATATACCAACACAGGCAAATATTTAAGGAGCACTCAAGAGATACACTTCAGCTCATTTAATCCCACCTATTTTTACTAACGCAAACCCTTCAATTCTAGCGCCCACAGAATAGTGTGCTATAATGCTATAAAAATATGGAGCCTTTACCTGACAGCGTTTGAATATAACTGAATTCCCATTGCTCACGAAAAACTGAGAAACTAAGAACAAACATTTCAAGCACAAGCTTGACTTGACTTCAACAGTTCTATTTTTTCTTTTGTGACAGCTCAGACATCAAAATAATGCTTTCCTTCTATAAAATAAAAACAGCATGACAAAAGGTGCTGAAATAAACTATATACGGAAGTGCGTGAGTGACAGTGTGTGCATGTGTTTTTGCAACGCATGTGTACACCCCGCCATACAAATTACACAATTCGTTGGGTATGTGGTATACACTTAAAAACAATTGCCTTGGAGCAAGTGAACACAACACGTCTCACACTGTATACATGCTGTAGAAGGGCTGGGCGATATGACCTCAAATCAATATCGCGAGAAATCGAGCAATTTTACCTCGATAACGATAAATGCACAATAAATTCCCACGTGGACTAAAATCAAAATAAATGCAGGAATTGCATATTGACTGTTTTTTTTATTGACCAACTGGTACACTTTACTTTCAATGAAAAATAAAAGTACAAAAATCATTTGTATGAACATTCCAAATAGCTTGCAGGGTTCGCGGTTAACTTTAAAAACTGCTTGCCCATAGGGCAAGTGCCACTAAAATTTGCCTTGCCCGAGTGGCCAAATTACTTGCCCGACTTGGGCAAGTGACAATTTTTTTTCTCTAAGAATAAAATGTTTATGGTTGTAAAATGTGCGCCACAAATGTAAATAAACATATAATCTGATAAGCATAAATTAATCTTGTTTTCATCGTCAACCATGAAACCCTACTCACAAGAGCAAATGTATCATCCTGTGCAGTTATTGAAAATGTTAATTGTAGTTTTAATAATTAACAAATCTGCATGTTAAATTGGGAAAATGATATTACAGCAATCCAGATGATCAATTTTAAGTCCAGGAGAGCGTATTAATTGAGGAATCACATGAGTAAATTATGAGTGTGGCAAATTTGTGTATTCCTTTAAGACCAGTGCCTGTGGTGCTGCCTCCATAAGTTTCATAGCATAAACAGAACACAGTCACTGACACTATGTCAGGTCACATCATGGAGCTAATGAATTAACAGCCAATAATCAAATATTACTCCCTTCCTTACTCACAACTGAATTGTCTACTTAAAAATATTCGAGCTATTTTAGTCATGTCAGAGGAATCCGAAATGTTCGGATTTGAACGAACTCGTCGCCAATTTTCGGCCAAAATATCGTAGGTTTTTGTTGTGTTTTTCAAACTTCAAATGAGGATGCTACGACAGCGAGTTCCAATACTGCGGGATTTATTGACGTCCACTTTAACTCGACATTCACTGAACTAACTGATCCCCGTAGCGCCCGCCCATTGCCCCCGATAAGGCCAATGGACCATACCAAAACATAAGGGGTTGTCTGGGTTAAACCATCACCATACAGTGCACACAAACAGATCACACCACCGTTTTCGTCAAAATTAAAGATATTTGGCTGCTTTAAAAAATGCTTGCCCGGTCGGGCAAGTTGCCCATAATTTTACCTTGCCCGTGGCCAAATTTCACTTGCCCCGGGCAATCGGGAAGCGGTTAACCGCGAACCCTGAGCTTGCTTTGCATGACTTGAACAATGTCACAAAGAAAAAGGGTACCTCTTGCGAAATCTTTTTCTGCAAATAGATTGCGCCAAGATGCTCTCATGATGTAAATAATGGCAAATAAAAAAACGCTAAATAAAATGAAAGAAAATGTCAATGCAAGCCAAATAAACAAGTGGGTATTATCGGGGAAAATGTGCCGTCTCGAGTACTCTGCTGCGCAGTCGCCACTTGTCATCTATGTAATGCACAGTTAGGCTCAATCAGGGATCCATGTTGCGACCCGACCACAAGTCGGATGTAGATGCAAAATGCTTGACATGTCTAAGCTCCCGGCCCGATGTAGTCCATATCGGGAAATACGGCTTTCATGAAGCGTTTAAATCCTGTGCGCGCCACGTAACTAGAGGAGCTTTATCTTTAGCTATGTGCTAAGCTATCGCGTCCACCTCTGAGACGTTCTCTCGTATGGTGTCGCCTCCGTTCATGGGCTGTTGTCACTTGTCGAACCTTGCTTCTCACTTTGAACTTTCAGCACAGCATGGTTGTGTTGTGGGTGGTGAGAAAGCTTCTGGATTTGAATCGCCAGCAACGAGAGCGACAGACGGGTGGAGTCACATGACTAGAGGCGCTGTAGCGGTCTTAAAGGGGCATGAACATTGCCGCAGACAAAAGGCTTTTCTTTTTTTATTCATCGAATTTACCGACATGGGCAAAATGATTTCGGTCATTGTAATAAATTTCGGTAACGGTAAATTTTCGGTTTATCGCCCAGCCCTATGCTGTAGCATGGCTTTTTTTGCCGTGGGTGTCAAATATTTTACTTTGTTTTCAGAGTGCTTACAGACCTCTTGGTTTTGCCTCAAAATAATTGTCTGCAAAGCAGTCTGTGCCATCCGCATCATTGATGTGCAGGAGTAGCTTGTTGGTAATAAATAGCTGCAAGAAGTCCGCTGTTTGCCGCAGCATCCAGTGGTCCAGCGCTCGCAGTGAAAGTCTTGTCTGGCAGCCCGAACCATGCCCAAACATTTCGAGATGCACGCCCACTAAATTCCAGAAATATAAACATGGACAAACTTGACATTCTTCCAGATTCTGTCTCTTTGCATTGTTTTGAAGTTACTCCTGCAACTTTTCCACTTCTTCGATCCTCCCCATTGTCTGAAAAAGAAGTGTATATTTTGATTTGAAATAATGACCTCAACATACCAATACATTTGTTTATCATCTGAACTGGATTATTTTGAAACAACATTTGGGTTGGACATCTGGGATTTGTTGTTGTGTATATTCAGAGTAATCCTTTTCTTGTATATAGCTAAAGCAATAGTCGCTGGCCTTGAAAATGGGTACAAGACTTGACCAAATTAAGATGCCATAAGGTCTAATTTGCCCCTTCTCTACCACAACTGATTTAGAGGCCATTAGTAACAGATTTGAGAAGACCACTTTTAAAGATATGAAGCCAGAGCTCGGCACCGGACCCATTTTAATTATTTATTATAATTTTAATGTATTATTGAGCAAATGACACAATATGTCAGTAGTGATTACCACAGAAGTCATGTCAAAATAGTGCAAATTCTGAGGTCGACTTCAAATCAGACAGGCGGAGACGAGCGCCAGAGAAGAGATGAGAATCAGAAGAGATGTTGAAGAAGCTAATAACAAAAAAAACAAAAAAACACATCAAATCTCCATGTAGTAGCAACGGGGATGGCTCATGGGGTCAGGAGAAGTGAGCGGGAGATGGGGAGTATGAGGTGCCGTTGGGGACAAAAGTCAGGAATCGCTTCACACTTCTGAAATGCACTCTTACACACCAGTGAAATTGTTGTTGCTCATGCATACTTATGAAACGCTATCATACATACGAGTGAAACGCTCTCATACACACTAGTGAAATAGTTGTTGCTCATACACTCGTCAAATGCGCTCATACACATAGGTGAAACATTCTCATACACACCAGTGAAAGGCGCTCAGGCACAATTGTGAAATTATTGTTATTCATAAATACAACTGAAACATGCTCATGCCCATACACGAGTGAAATGCTTTCATACAAACACCCACACTGTTGAAAATGCTGTCATGAACACAAGATCGCACAAATACTAAAATGTAAAAATTAATCATTTATTTAGCAGGGATGCATGGTGGGCGACTTGTTAGCACGATGGTCTCACAATGCAGAGGTCGCGGGATTGATTCCGGCTTTCCTGTTTGGAGTTTGCATGTTTCCCACACGCCTGCGTGGGTTCTCCGGTTTCCTCCCACATTCCAAACACATGCATGGCAGGTTGTTTGGACACCCTAAATTGGTGTGAGTGTGAGCGCGGATGGTTGTTTGTCTTTGTGTGACCTGCGATTGGCTGGCAACCAGTTTAGGGTGTACCCCACCTACTGCCCCAAGATAGCTGGGATAGGCTCCAGCACCCCCCGCAACCCTTGTGAGGAGAAGCCGTACAGATAATGGATGGTGGGATGGCATTCATAATGGACGGCCGCCACGGTGGGCGACTTGTGAGCACGATGGTCTCACAATGCAGAGGTTGTGGGATCGATTCCGGCTCCGGCCTTCCTGTGTAGAGTTTGCATGTTCTCCCAAGCCTGCGTAGTTTTCTCTGAGTTCGCCAGTTTCCTCGCACATTGCAAAAACATGCATCCATTTACTCTGATGCCAATGTTTTCTGTACCTTATGGCAGATTTTTCTCTTTGCCGAAGACTATTAGCACTTGTAGAGCGAGGACCTGTGCCACAGTCGTCAACTGCACCCTAAAATCTGATCATTTTGTATTTTAGACATTACACACTACACAGTTAAAGATGGTCCAAAAAAGAAAAATGGATTAATGTATTTCAACTTACATAATACTCTTTAAAGAGCTGACCAGCTCATTCCCAGAGGTACGTATTGGGGCGTATTGGTCGTCTTTACAGAAGACTCCAGGAGGTAACTCAGGTTTGACCTTCAGCCACAACAGAGTGTTGGGTGTGAGTGCTTCCAAGTCGTTGAGGTCGGAAGATGTCCTTGTGATAGGCCTGCTGTTTATAACTGCTTCAGCCTCACCAAGCAAGGTATATTGACTTTCTTCACCCGAAATTTGTTCTTTTACAGTGACATTCAGGATTTTTCTCACAGACCAAATAAGTCGCTCACAGCTTCCTCCGTGGTGGGAACCTGCTGGGGGATTGCTATGCCACTGAATACCTTTTTGCAGCAAGTGTTTCTCGATTTACTTAGTGTTCCATTCTTTGATTGATTTCTTCATTTCACTGTCAGCTGATCTAAAGTTGGTTCCGTTATCAGAATACATCTCTCTCACTTGTCCTCTTCTGACAAGAAATCTTCGGATTGCGTTGAGACAAGCATCTGTGTCACGTGAAGATGCAATTTCCAGATGTACGGCTCGTACAGCGAGACATGTAAAAATCACGCCGTATCTCTTTACTTGTCCTCTAACCCTACTTACTTAGAATGGACCAAAATAATCAACGCCAATTCTCTTGAAAGGCGGATCGTCAGGTAGCACTCTTCTGATGACTCTAGCAGCTCGAGGTATCCAAAACTGTTGATGCAGATTAGCCATCATGTGGTTCCTTCCAGCGTGAGCTGTAATCTCATGAATGTATCTCAGGACTAGCTTTGTGTTATGTGAATCCTTGGCAAGATGGCTTGCTGTTTTGCTGTTTCAGGCATGGCTGCGTGGCTCAACTGTCCACCAACCCTCATGACACCATCTTGAAGTACTATATTGAACTTGTAAAGTGGGCTACTTTTCTTCACCCTTTTTTGTTTTTCAAATATGGCTAAATCTTTTTTGAAACTTCGCCTTTGACAGTATTTCACAAGTTCTCTTTCTGCTTTATCCAAGTCGTCGCAGGTCAAATACTTTCCTTTGACAGTTCTCTTGAATAAATTCATCTTGCCTTCTTCACCTAATGTGATTAACTCCTTTCTATTTTCCTTTACTCTGTCAGTAAGTCTTTCAGCTTTAGAAACCAGGCTACGGCCTGCTTCAATGCTGTCCAAGACGAATAATGGTTCATCCACTGGCCCAGAGAATCTTTGGGCTACAGTGACTGAATTACATGCACTTGAGTCACTCATTTGACCTCCAGGTCATTAATTGGTAATTTGAAGTGGTTTTTGTGTTTAACTAAATTCCTGGACACTGCCTGATTTTTTTCAGAGCTGTACAACCACTAGAAAGGGTGGTTCCCACAATGTGAGTTTTGCTCAGGTGGCCCAACAATGTCACAAAAACAAGTAGGGGTGTGTGTGTGTGTTTGTATAAGCTACATGTTGGGGACCAACATCGGACAGCACACCCACTGTAGGGGACCAAAATTTTTGTGGGGACCAAAAATCTGGGCCCCACAAAAAAGAGCATTGAATTCAGTGATAAGAAGCTCAGGGGGAGGTCCTGTCAAAGTTTCAGGGCTTCCCAGGAAGGTCACAAAAACAAGACGAGTGTGCTAGAAATGTGTGTGCGGAAAAATTACTCAGGATCGCTGTCTAGTGGTCGGTCCCGGTACTGCACTTACGCACACTTCACACACTCGGCTGGTCTGCGCATGTGCAGGACAGTCTGCTTTATGTCAGGCAGCCACCCTCCCCTCCCCCACAGCCCAACCCGAAAAATTGAGATGTTAGTTAAGTATTTATTCCTATTATAGAGTGAGATTACATATTTTTACTTGGCAGCTGGCACAACAGCTAAGCTTGGAGCACAGTTATTGCAAAATAAAATAAATAAACAGTAACAACAATAACGATTGTTAATATTGTTATACTTTATAGCGTAACCTATTTATACTAATTTTCTGTATGCAATTTCAAGTGCAACTAATATAGTTGTGCATATAGATAGCCACCAAACTCCATACATTAGATAAAAATAAGAGCCACGATGTTAACCAATTAACAGTTCAAGAAAAAAGCAGACATCCAAGAACTTGCTTTGTTACTTTTGCGTGGCCAGAACTACAAACCCCAAAGCAGAGCAAACCCAAAACATCAGAGAAAGTACAATACTTTTGTCAAGGAGTGGTGCTGCTGCTTTGCGATCGCTGCCACCATAGTGAACGCGCTCCCACATTCGTGCACACGCACACATGCCACACACCTGTTTTCCACGTCCTGTCAGTCCACTCCGTCGGTCCGCATTTATTTCGTTGGTCAGCCATCACGGTTGGGTGCGCACTAGATCGCTGTTAAACCATCTTCTACGCCACAGTCCTCGTGTTCAACAAACATTTCTCCCGAATTCGCCTACCATGCACAACTCTCCACTTTCAAACCGAGCGCCGCTGTTACTTCCGGGTTTTTAGCGCCAAGCACTTGACGCTAGCGTGTGACGTCATGGCGAAATACTAGGTTTTAAAATAAAAATTTTCTTTTTTTTGTACAGTCTAAGTGCATGGGGTTATGATAGATCGAATGAGTATACCTTTATGTACTCACTAACATTTATGTTGATCATAAAATGTTGTTTTGATGAAGAAAACTGTTATTTTTTAGAATCAATTGGCTTAGGGCACTTGGGCAAACTACGGCCCGGGGGCCACTTGTGGCCCGTTAAACGTTTCAATCCAGCCCCCCAAACTTGAAAAAAATTAAATGAATAAGCCTTGTTCATGGTTTATTTTCTAAATACTGTGGTTTTTCAAAGACATATATATTGTTGTAATGCTTTTGTTCACTTTCGTTTAAAATTAAATGTATTTTAGGACTCATTGTGCCCCCCCCCTCCCAATCAAAAAGTTTGCCCATCCCTGGCATAGTGGATGGGCCGAGGAGTTTAAAAGGCACACATCATGCATTTTTCAGTCAGTTTTAGCCAGGGCTTGGTATGGGGAAGACCAGCTGGTTTACATGTAATCATTAAATTTTCCCAAGTTTTATTTAAGTTAATTGGACAAAACAAAAAAAACGCAATATTCTTCTGCCAGAGAGTATGTAATATTCTTCTGCCATTTTATTGTAGAGGGCCATTTTGAGCCCCTAACAATATTATTCAACCAAGAGATCATGAGTCGTCGCCCACTTACTTTCTGAAGTCAGCTGGGATGTCACGGCTGTGACCCTCGTGAGGATAAAGTGGTTCAGATGGAAAAGTAGGACTAAGGGCTTTTTCTCAGGTTTCCATGCGCAAATCCATGTATATTAGGTTAATTGGAGACTCTAAATTCTCTACTCATCAAATGACATTCGTGACCCTGATGGATAGATAAAATAGATTATTAATCTGCCATGGGAAGTCCAAGGTGTCTGGTAGAAAGAAATGCATTCATACACTCATTACACAGTCAACCAAGCAAAGACACAAAGCCTAGGGCAGGGGCGGGCAAACTTTTTGATTGGAGGACCACAATGGGTTCTAAAATATGACAGAGGGGCCGGACCAGGAGCAGATGGATGGAGTGTTTTGGAAACCTCACCTCATCTGAGAAAAAAAATACATTTAATTTTAAATGAAAGTGAATAAAAGCATTCCAACAATAATATTTGTCTTTGAAAACCACAGTGTTTAGAAAATAAAACATTAACAAGGTTTATTCATTAAATTTTTTTCAAGTTCGGCGGCCCGGATTAAAACTTAACGGGCCGCATGTGGCCCCCGGGCCGTAGTTTGCCCTCGCCTGGCCTAGGGCATAAACACATACATGTAATATCCAATCCGCTTATTCTCACAAGGATAGTGTGCTGGAGCCTACCCAGCTGTCAACGGACAGTAGGCGGGGCACACCCTGAAGTGGTTGCCAGCCAATCGCAGGGCACGCAAAGACGAACAACCATCTGCGCTCAAACTCACTCACAAATGCAACCTCCACACAGGAAAGCTGGGTCCCGGGATCGAACCCTGCACCTTGGGACTGCGAGCCGGATGTCCTAACCAGTCTTAACTCATTAAATACCAGCCATTTTCACTGGAGCAACCCGCTCAATCCCAGCGTTTTCCTGGGTTTTGACTAATATTGCAAGGCCCACAGAATATAGTATTCTAATGCTATATAGACATGGAGCACACCCGAAGAAAGATGAGACTCTCTTCTTTCAACAGAAAAAAATGTTTGTTCCTATCTTTTTCCATTCTTGAGCAATCGGCATTTGAAAATAGCTAAATTTCATGAAAACTCCAATCCCTGGGGAAAAAACTGAGAAAATGAGCTTTTTGTAAACTGATGCATTTTGACCATAATTTGAATTTTGACACTATTATTTATGGCTTTTATGACACCTCTAACATCTAAATAATGCATGCCTTCTATAAAATAACAAAAAAAAGCACAAAAAATGTTTTTGATAAAATAAATTTATTTGCACATAACACTAAACGACTGAACTGTTGAACTATGTACAAAAATGAAATACATCAGTGTCATACATACTTTTTTTTTGTGTGATATAAAATAAAACAGTTGCCTTGATGCAAGGGCACACAACATAGTTCACACCACATTCTTGTTTCACTCCGTTTGCCTTTGCACAAACAGACCCGACACTTTCGTTGTGGTCTGGCTTTGCTGGTCCGTGGAAAATAGGCGAGCTTGTGTTTGTCCACTGGGGTTTGTGTGAAAATAATTGTCTGGGAAGTGATTGCTGGCATCCGCGATGTGCTGCAGAAGCTCATCCGTGAGAAACAGCTGCAGGAAATCAGCTGGCTCCTCAGACTCCAAATGGGCAGCGGCATTCAGTGGTCCAGGGGTTGCTGTAAAGTCGATTTTCCTCGGTTGCCATCCAGTGTGACGCCATCCGGAACCACTGCTTCCTGATGCACAACCTGTAAATTACAGAAATACAAACAATTGGAAATATATATTTATTGCTGCATTTTATTGCTGGCGTGTGAAGTTTCATATTATAATTTACCTTTCTTTACACCAACAAGACGAGGAGGAACTTTCTTGCCGCGGGATGCACAATCTGTGAATTTTAGAAAGTATGCATGATTACCACACCATTCAGTATTGTTGTTTCCTCGTCGGGGAGGAGATGCGCTCGCGCGTAACTGCACATTTACACGACATTTTCTGCCCGCAAGATGCATGATATGTACAATAAAAGCATGAGGGCTAAAACCACATGTTCAATGGTAACTTGCGAGCGTTTACTTCCTCGTCGGCGAGGACTTACGCTCGCGTGTAATTGTGCAATAGGCGCCCGGACGAGAAAGTCAGCGAGCAAGCTTGCGTCTAACTGCACATTTACGCGACATTTTCTGCCCGCAAGATGCATGATATGTACAATAAAAGCATGAGGGCTAAAACCACATGTTTAATGGTAACTTGCGAGCGTTTACTTCCTCGTCGGCGAGGACTTACGCTCGCGTGTAATTGTGCAATAGGCGCCCGGACGAGAAAGTCAGCGAGCAAGCTTGCGTCTAACTGCACATTTACGCGACATTTTCTGCCCGCAAGATGCATGATATGTACAATAAAAGCATGAGGGGTAAAACCACATGTTCAATGGTAACTTGCGAGCGCTTACCTCCTCGTTCGGGGGGATCTGGTGAGGACTCTCAGCTGCTTTGGCTATTGTCCGAAGGCAGGCGATGCAGGCCGCAAGGCACGCGCACCCTCTTTAGACGCCGTTTTGTTGTGACGACGACGAAGCGTCATCCTCTCAACCAAAGCGTCTCCATCGCCTTGATGCTTTTAGGAAGCTTTTTTTTTACAAAAAAGCATTCCTCGATCGTCATTTGCTTGGAGGATTTCATTGCTAACGCTACTAATGCGACTGCTGCTAGTGCTGCCGATGCTGCTGCTACCCACGCTGCTCTCCACACTTATAAGTCTACCCCAGGATCCAGCCCCCCCATTTGTACCTCTGGCGCAGATTCAAGGCGGATCTTTTGCACCTCTGCCCCCTGCTGGGTGATTTTTACATGATTCACAATGCGGACAAGGCTGATTCTCAGTCAGAGGTTGCATCAGACCCTTATGTACACTATGACGTAAAAAAGACAGGAAACGTACTTATACGTCTTTGGTAGAGGGCGCCATTGCATTAAAAGACGTCTTTGTACGTCTAAGGGAGTAAATGAGTTGAACAAAGTACAGGGTCCTTCACCTGACTACAGATGATCTTCTGGGGACTTTATTTGGTTTTAATCACTTTTGGGGTCTGTATCTATGCACACTCCCTGGTTTTGCTACCTTCCCGGGTACCACATACACACTGCTTAGTTTCTCTGCCTTCGTGGGTACCACATACATATTGCTTGGTTTCTCTGCCTTCCTGGGTACGACATACACACTGCCTGGTTTTGCTACCTTCCTGGGTACCAGTCACACAAACGTCAGACGACTCAGCACATACCGACTGTCTCAGCACTACACACTTTCACTCCAAGGCAGTGCTGTGAACCAACTTACTGACAAGAGGTAGTATTTAGAATTTTAAAAAGTGCTTGAAAGGTTTTGTTCATGTAAAACCAACAGATTATGACATTATTATTATTATTTAAATCAGTATTAAACAGCATCAGCATAGGTTAAAGATATTATACAGACTATATACGATAAAAAAATACTAAACCACCCTTGCTTTTCCGTCATTTCTTGTATAAGTTAACACACAGATGTATAACATTTGTTTATACAAATATAACGATTAAAAAGTAGCTGATTAGAGTTTTAATTTTGTATTCATTAATCTGTAATAAAAATGGACATATTTTGGTTAATAAAATTAACAAGAAATAAAAGTAAAGGGTGTTCTAATACTTTTTTCAAGATTGTCCTAACATACATTTAATGTTTACAGTATATGTCTTCGGAAGAAGCGCAGCATTAGATTTTTTTTTTTGTTCTCTCTCTTTGACTTCTGAATTTGAATTTCTGTCACAGATGTGCTTGAATTCTATTTTGGATGATTTGTGTTAAACTGCACAAATATTTGAAGAGCCATAGAATTCAAGAATCACACCAGTGCTGCTACTCCTCCGAACGGGTGAACGCCCTTGATTAACAACCTGCGTTGAGGTGGCTTTTGAGATTCGTGGTGTGGGAGAAAAATCTCTGAAGGCATTCTTAGACTTCAAGAGAGGGTCCACAATTTTCAAAGATTCACTTCCGTCTGAATCAGAGGCCTCACTTGTATCCGGAATATATTCATCTCCACTGTCATCTGAGTTGGAGTAATAATGCTTATCCATTCCAAAGTCAGCCTGTTTTTTTAATCTAAAAAACAACAACAACAACGAAATATAAAGGATAGAAGGCAGGAGACCAATAAAATATATGCAATTTGCTTGTAAGATTCCCTGAAATCTATATGGGTTGTTTACCTGTATACTTTTGGTCCTCCTGAGCCTTGGGATAGTAATATGGTCTGGGTCTGAGGCACAAAGTTCAGGGGCAGGATTTGACAATGATTCGTCAGAATCTGTGTCGTTATTCCAAGGAAGATTCAGCCCATATTTTTTGTCCAAGGGAGGAGACTGGGTTGCATCAGAGTCCAAGAGAAAATTGAGAACCCATTAAATACTTAATCCCCAGAGGAATCTGCACAGAAAAAGGTCTTAATTCTATTTGAAAAAAAAAAAAAACTAAAATATTGATGAATGATATTATGACAAAATAATGTAATAACAAAATTAGAATGATTTTAGGAAATTATTTGCAAAACCAAAACATTGTGGTACGATAATAATGCATATAATTATTCTACGCAGCTATATTTAACAAAAACACTTAATTGACCGTAACAAAAAGCTCCCGGGAGGAAAACTACATTAAATGTTTTTTTAACAGGGCAGTGAAAATATTGGAAAATAAAAAAAATAATGAATAAAATAATATGAAAAAAGAATTCAATGTGTATCGATGGACCCATATGAAATACTTATATCGCTATGTACTTATCAGCCATATCGCCCAGCCCAATATGTAACTGCAACTTCAAAACCTCGGGCCATAACAGGATTGTAACATGGGATGCATATCTTCATTCCTAAATTTGTAGATCCCGAGGAGGCTGCTCAATGGTCCTGGTAATGTAAACCTCAACCAATTCGGTCACAGCCAATGTTCTCCATCCTTGTTAAGAAGTTTTGAAATGATTTAATAGATATACTATTGCAAACTATACCAGAATTTTATACATTTTAAACTTTTGATCACAATTTTACCTATTTTCTAAAAATCTGAAGAATCCACATGCCAAATCACCTGCTGTGGACACATAGGTTCTGTTCTGACAGATAATTCAGTTACAGGTTGTGTACTTAAAGCCAATAAGAGGGCAATGCAGCAGTCGACAGCCTGACGAAAGCTTAAGTCTCCCAATGAGAGAACTGTAGTGGCTGGTAGGTTCTTAGATTGTAACATAGTAAAGACATACACTACGCATAACTGTATATCATATGATGATGAGGGAAAATATTATTAGCTACGATTTATGTCCAGATATATTAGAAAACTTGTCCAACCAGCACAGGTCTATCTAACTGTAATTTTAACATCTCAAGACACGACAGGATGACCACATGATACGCATACCTCCTTTTCAGAGTCTGTCAAACCTTGAGAAGGCTGCTTCGATGTTCTGGTGGCATCAACCTCAGCCGATTCAGTCATTGTCGGTTGTCCTCCATCCTAATGAACAAGTTGAATATTAATTTAATGAATTAAAAAAAAGAAAATGGATCAGAATTTTACACATTTTAACGAACAAGTTCACGAATGAAACAAAACCAATTACTTTAGCGCATGACAATTAATCTTCAGTAGAGATATGTTGTGACTGATATTTCAGTCACAGGTTGTCTTTTGAACGCCACCAGGGCCGCAATGGAGCACAGGACAGCCAAAAGTCTTCTTGTCGGACAGCTGTAGTGGCTGGTAGGTTCTAAGATTATAACATAGTAAAGGCACATACAACTCCTAACTGTATTTCATATGATAATGAAGGAAAAGATGATTAGCTATGATTTATGTCAACAATAAAAATGGCTCTACGGGGTCCCCACGAACGCAAACCTGACAGTTGGGTGTCAGATGGCCAACATACCTGACTCGCAATTCAACTCAACTGGACCCCACAACACAAGAAAAAGCTGAGTGAGCCTCAAACCAGACATACACATTCACTGACAAATATCCTGTGACACCAGATATATTAGAAGTCTTGTCTAATCAGCACACGTCTATCTAACTGCAATTTTAACATCTCGAGACACGACAGGATGAGCACACGATACGCATACCTCCATTTCTGAGTCTGTAAAGCCTGGAGGAGGCTGCTTCGATGTTTTAGTAGCATCATAAATTTATTGAATTAATTATATTTGAGGTTGGATTAGATTTTTACACATTTTAAGCCTTAGCCACCCAAAACAAAACATAAGCTCATGAATGAAATAAAACTAATTAATTTCGCCCATGCCAATTAATCTTCTGTAGACACGTGTTGTGACCAGTGTTGTTTTTGGCAGGCATTTTAGATTTTGTCCAAGTCATTTGGACAAAGTGCTGATTTGTTTACATCACATTTAGTCATCCCAATTCGTTATAGTTTTAGTCCAGTTTTAGTCAACGAAAACTAAAAAAAGGGTTTTAGTCCAGTTTTAATCGACGGAAACGCAAAAAAAGTTTTACCCTAGTTTTCGTCAATTTATTCACAAAGGTTTTAGTCCAAGCGGCACGGTGGCCCAACTGGTTAGCATGATGGCCTCACAATATTGAGGTCGTAGGTACGATTCTGGCTCCGGCCTTCCTGCGTGGGTTTCCTCTGGGTAATCCGGTTTCCTCCCATATTCTTAAAACATGCATGGCAAGTTGCTTGGACACTCTAATTGCCCCGAGGCATGAGTGTGAGCGTGGATGGTTGTTCGTCTATGCATGTCCTGCGATTGGCTGGACACCAATTCAGGGTGTACCTCGCCTACTGCCGAAGACAGCTGGGATAGGCTCCAACACCCCCCGCGACCCTAGTGAGGAGAAGCGGTACAGATAACGGATGGATGGATGGATGGATGGGTTTAAGTCCATTTGAGTTAAAACAAGGCATTCAAGGTTTCCACCCAATAACAAAGACTTTTGGATGGACTACTAAGGATTCTTCATTACAAACAGAAAAAAGTGGCAACAGTGGAATCAATACTCACTGCTCCAAAATAAGCAGAGAAGCAAAACATTTTGTTGGGCAACTGTTGTGGCTTTATTTCACTAAAAGCAACATAAAATAATTTATGAACCACATGCTAACAATTTTGTCTAGTCAACGAAAAAAATTCATGTACATCACGTCATGTTTTCGTCATAAAAGAACCTCGTATAGCTTGTCATCGTCATTAAAAAAGGGGCGTTAACGAAGTATTTTCGTCATAGTCATCAGTGACGAAAACAACACTGGTTGTGACTGATATTTCAGTCCCAGGTTGTCTCCTGAACACCACCAATTGGGCAAGGGCGCGCAGGAAAGCCTGGGGTCTTCTATTTTTACAGTATAGAAAGGCTAAATATCAAATTGAAACAGTGTTTTATATCATGAATATACAGGGTTGGTGCTGGTTCTGGTAGGGAAACCACAACATAAAGATGTCCTTAATTAGTCCCACAATGGGGATATTTGCAATATGGCATATGATGGCCTAACAGGGCCACCGCCCAGAAAGGAGTAACGCAGAACTTTGTAATACTGTCACTCCCTGACCAGTTCGTTGTTCCTGCAGAGCCAAACTTTGACTCAGACCCACAAATTTGAATTACAGATAGTGGACAATGGAGAACTCCCCCAGTCAGTCATCATGTTCAACTTCCATAGAAACTTCACATACATTTATTAGATTGCCAAACTAATTGGAAACTACATCACCAGAACACCACAAGTGGGCTCTGTTATTGTACTTAAAGATGCATCTTACAAACCTGTGTTCTCCAAGGCCAGCTGGTCCATAGTCTTAAGTTATTTCTTCGCCAACATCAATGTCTCGGAGCGCAAACAGACAGAGGTGTGGTCTGTCCTCTGTTGTCATCTTCTTCATTTTACAGTTGGGGTGCATGTGGTCATCATTAACCAGTCTTCCCAGACTGCCATCTTCTTGAGCTGCATCAACACTTAAAATAGATTAAAAAAAAAAAAAACAATTATTCAATCAATGTCAGAAATTAATCTTTGAGACAATCTTGTGTACACAAAACATAAAAATAGGAAATCCACAATTTTTAAATCTAAATCAAATCATACAAGAAATTTCTATTGGAATCAGACCCTATTAACAGCTTGTCTTTGAGACTTCATGATCTATATTTTCATTTGTACAGATTCAACGCATGAATAAAAGTAATTATACATTTTTGCTTAGAGAATGATTTTTCCCCTAACACTTATGGGATGAGTATGTGTTTATTTTTTTAAATAAAAACAAAAATAAGATAACATCTCAATCTTTGCCTCACCTCCAAGTTTTTTCTTGCCGGCGGAAGTCAAACAAAAAGACAGTGCCTCTTCCATCCATCTTCCTGCGTTGAGATTCATCAGAATCTATCAATTTTCCTCTGTACTCCATAATAAAGAATAAAGTCGTCTTTCCTGAAAGGGGCCTTGGTAAATACTCCTCGACCTAGTTAACAGGGAAATCAAGTTAGCTTCGTCATATTTTTAAGCACACAAATAAGGAGTCATCATATTCATTTGGGCCACTATACTAATGTAGGGTGGTTTGAAACATTGCTTCTTGTGAGGGATAGAGCAGAGCCCTTCTTTATGATTTTAAAGGAACAGACCAGCCAAAATTCATTTTCCAGCATTGCATTAGCCAGTATGTATTAGGACTGAAAGTACAAATGTCAATTGCACCTGGTTACGTAAAAAAAAAAACTTTAAGATTATTTAGTTTCAAAACAATGACATACACTGTACACAGTCATATTGGATCGCGTCACGTGATCTCTGTGACGTATTACGTGCTTTACACTAGACTATCAATATCGGACTTGTTCACCGGTCTATTGTGGTATAAAAATGCCGGAGGGCGTCATCAAGTACAGCCTTAATTTAGATAGAACTCCTACCATCAGGTTTCACACTCACTGAAATAACTTGAAACTGACAAAAGTGGCAAAAGAAAAGGTCAAGACACTCTTAATGTAAAATAACCACTTAAAAAACGATGTCAGCTTGGTTATCAGAAAACAATAATATATCTTAGCAAAAGCGTTAACATCATACCTTTAAATTAGTTTATATACTTCGCTTCTAACTCTGCAGTCTTGTCCAGACCCTTGACTGCATGTTCAATAGTATCCTGCTTTGGGGACTTCCTGCATCTCAGGGAAGGCATTGTTTATTCTATAAAGAAAAAAGACAGTATTGTGTTGAGAATTATTAATACTATGGGCTAAATGGAGTTTTAACAATATCAGTGTAAGAAAAATAAATTATAAATTAAAAAAATATCAATTCCTCCATCCCAATTAACGATTTCAACCATAATAGTTTATATTGAAGTTTAAACAACAGACACAGACAGATTTATGCAGTGTGACTACAAAAATCTTACCAAAATTGCATTCACAGTAACCTTTGCTTTAAGAATCATGTAATTAACCAGTGAACATCGTGTCTTACACAAAAATTAATGACAGAAATTATCATGGTACTTGCATTCTGTGGTTCTATAACAAAAGTGCAAGCTGTTAGCTCCGCAAAGCTAATGCAACAAGCTAGCGTCCCTCGTGCTCACATTCAATGCAAACCTGACCACCGGATGACAATACGCGTCGGTTTAGTTCTTTAAATGAGTAAAAGCACCATGACGTTTTATAATTATTCAATGCTTAACTGGAGCTCGTCAATTATGTCGATGTAGGAGCACATGTTTGCTAGGCCAGTGTTGTAGGCCCACATCCATGGTGCTACTTTGTATAGTGTTTTCCACACAACTATCTCTAACTATGAACAAATGCACTCGACGCATGTTTTGAAAAAAACCCAACGAAAAACACTTACCTCTCCGTTTCAACAGCAGTTCGAACTTCGAAGTGGTGATATTCTCCAGCGTTAAGCACCTGCTCGAACTGCGAATAGGTCAAATTCAACAGCCTCTTTTTTCTGTCTTAATAAGGACGCGATGAGAGGAGGAGCGCTTGCCTTTTCGTCAGCACGCCCCGCGCGGGTGGTGCTGCTTTATCACTCTCTATCTGTGCCCGCCCGCCGGCACGTCGATAGAAAAATAATATTCCTTCAAACATTACTTTCATCTTCTTAACGTTTTGTAGTGAATTTAACAGGTTCACCACTTTTTTCAAATACACCAATGGAAAACAGGTCTTAATTGAGGAAACATACAAAGAGCGTCTCACAAACACCTTATGATGAGCAATGTAATTTGATCACGTTTTTTGTCACTGCCTGGACGTTGGGTTCACTGGCCTGGTGGCAGTGGCTTGTAGACACTGTCACTGAGTGGGAACGGATCTCAAGGTGGGTCAAACTAACCCAAGCAGTGGATCGGTCCGTTTTTTAAATTTATTAATTTTTTTATTTTATGTATTTATTTATTATTTAATACAAGGGCTTCGGCTCACTACCAGTGGGCGGGACCAAAGAATTTGGGTTTCCTTTGAGCTAGGAGGCAGTCAAAGGCAGTCCAATCCCCGGCAACATAAAGCGCCTAGCTCTGGGGACATGGAATGTCATTTCTCTGGTAGGGAATGAACCCGAGCTGGTGTGTGACTAGACCAGTGGTTCTCAATTATTTCCTGTCATGCCCCCCCTACCAAGAAGAAAACAATTCGCACCCCCCCACCACAATTTTCTTTTACATTTCGTACTAATGTACATGTTCTTTGCATATTAATGTTAGATTGTCAATAAAATATCTTACCTTAACAAAGCTAAATTGATAAAAATAAAATATCATTTTGAGAACGACTATTGTGAGGATCTCGAAACTCAGTACTCTGTGGTGCTAATATTGATGAGATGATAAATATGTTGAAGCCACAGAACAAAAAGATTAGATATTGTTTGGAAATTAATGACGTACATAAAGGAATATCAGCCTTGATTGGAGTACATTACTGCATTTAAATTTTTAATAAAAATGAAACAATTATTGATGTTATGACCACTATGAAGAATTTAAAAAACAATATATAGGGATAATTATAGTTTTCATTTTGTTATGTGTAGTCTGTTCATGTTGCATTATTTTTATGACAAAGACGATGGTTAATCGTAGGTTTGTTGCCCAAATGTACCATTACAACCTGATTAATGTTGAGAATGACGAACTCAAACTGGACACTGAAACGTAAAAACACATGGACTTCTTGCCCCTGTCCTCACACGTGCACACACACACACACACCATACACGAAGATCCGGGAGGTAAGGACGGCTGTCCTACAGGATGCGGATGGAAGAACAACTGCAGCGGAACAATGCCAGGGATGTCTGGAGGGGCCTGAAGACCATCTCAGGCCACGGACAAGCAGGTAAGACCCAGAAGGGGGGGGGCTTCAGTGGGCAAATGAGTTGAACCTATTTTTCAATAGGTTTGATCAAATGTCTGACCCCGCTCAGGCTTCCCTGATGCAGCCCCCACCCACCCCTCCTGCCACTGCGAACAAGACCCTCTCTCCCCCTCTCTCGCCCCTCTCTCTCTCCACAGGCTCCAGTTCCCAGCCTCATCAGACAACCACCACTTCCTCCTGCTCAGCCTTGTTCCTCACAACATCTCAGGTGAAGAACCAGCTGAGGAAGATGAAGGCGAGGAAGGCGGCAGGCCCAGATGGGACCAGCTCCCAGCTCCTCAAATCCTGCGCAGACCAGCTGTGTGGAATCGTCCAGCACATGTTCAACCTGAGCTTGAAGCTGGGCAGAGTCCCCCAGCTGTGGAAAACATCCTGCCTGGTTCCGGTTCCAAAGACACCCCATCCGAAGGAGCTCAACAACTTCAGACCAGTGGCGCTGACGTCTCATCTGATGAAGACCCTGGAGAGACTGGTCCTCGTCCATCTGCGCCCCCTGGTCAGCTCCTCAATGGACCCACTCCAATTTGCATACCAGCCTGGCATCAATGTGGATGATGCCATCATCTACCTGCTCCACACTTCACTCTTCCACCTGGAGAAGGCGGGGGGCACGGTGAGGATCATGTTCTTTGATTTCTCAAGTGCTTTCAACACCATCCAGCCCGCCTTATTGGGAGACAAGCTGGAGCAGGCGGGAGTGGCCCACCACCTCATCACATGGATTCACAACTACCTCACAAACCGGCCACAGTACGTGAGAACACAGGACTGTGTGTCTGACGTGCTCCTCTGCAGCACGGGAGCGCCGCAGGGAACTGTGCTGGCTCCCTTCCTGTTCACCCTCTACACCTCGGACTACAAATACAATTCCACAACCTGTCACCTGCAGAAGTTCTCTGATGACTCTGCGATTGTCGGCCTCATCACTGACGATGACGATCGGGAGTACAGAGGGGTTACGCAGGGGTTCGTGGACTGGTGTCAGCAGAACCGCCTCCAAATCAACGCTGGGAAATCCAAAGAGCTGGTGGTGGATTTCCGCAAGCGTCGGCACTCTCCACCTGCACCAGTGAATATCCAGGGAACAGACGTTGAGAGGGTCTCAACTTACAAGTACCTGGGTGTTCATCTGAACAATAAACTGGACTGGAGCGACAACACAGACGCTCTCTATAGGAAGGGTCAGAGCAGACTCTTCCTACTCAGGCGGCTGAGGTCCTTTGGCGTTCGGGGAACACTCCTCAGGAACTTCTATGACTCGGTGGTTTCATCAGTCATCTTCTATGGAGTGGTCTCCTGGGCAGGAGGCATCTCGGGCCGAGACAAAAAGAGACTGGACAAACTGGTGAGGAGGGCCAGCTCTGTCCTGGGCTGCTCCCTGGACTCTGTGGACTCAGTGGGGGGCAGAAGGATGACGGCAAAACTGTCATCAATGCTGGACAAACCAGCCCACCCATTCAATGACACTCTGAGAACACTTTACAGCTCCTTCAGTGACAGACTTTTACACCCTCGCTGTACCAAAGAGAGATTTCGCCGCTCCTTCCTGCCAACTGCTGTCAGACTTTTTAACAAGAACATTGGGTCAGGCCTACAAACGGGAGGGCATTAGTGCAATTGTGCAGTCCTAGGATGCAATATTAACTACTACTGTACTTTCAGCCAAGGGTGTACTTAAATATTGACCAATGATGTATTTTGTTTACCATTACAGTATTCTTATTACAATACTTCTATCACTGTAGTATTTCTACCACTGCAGGATGTTCACTATTACAGTACTTTTATCATTGCAGTACTTTTATCATTGCAGTATTTTTCTATCATTGCGGTACTTTTACTATTACAGTACTTTTACCATTGCAGTACTTTTACCATTGCAGTACTTTCATCATTGCAGTATTTTTCTATCGTTGCAGTACTTTTACTATTACAGTACTTTTACCATTGCAGTATTTTCTATCATGCAGTACTTTTCTATCATTTCAGTACTCTTACCATTACAGTACTTTTATCATTGTAATATTTTTATGATTGCAGTATTTTCAATCATTCAGTAGTTTTTATCATTACAGCGTTTCCCCCTCCGTATAATGGACAAACATTAGGAGTGTTTCCTTACACTTAGATACGTTTATACTGTGTATATTTGCATGCTTTTTCTGAATGTCTGCTGCTAATGTTATACATTAACGGCTACATTACGCCGCCGACTCTGTGTGATCTATATCTTTGCTGCTGTAACACCTCAAATTTCCCCATTGTGGGACTAATAAAGGACATCTTATCTTATCTTATCTTATCTTATCTCTCCTACAACGAGGCAAGGGCCTCCACCAAGTCACCCCAGGGACAAGTTTTATTCCCTGATGGTCATCAAATTATGAGGATCTCATTCTACGCCGGAAGGGAGGAGGGGAATTTTTCCCTAATGTGAGGTTTTCGCTCCTCCACTGATGATCACACTGTTGTATGATTTCATTATGATGATCTGTCTTAAAGCCGTAAGGACATGATTTTTAAATCCACAACAGGGGGGAAATGTAAGATGGGCTGAGGATAGGTAATCAGTTTGTGTATTCATAATCATGTTTTTATACACTCATTAATGTTGAACACACACAGAGACACTTACTTGTTATTTTAACACACACACACACAGACACCGTATCCTGAAGATGTGTTTAGTTAAACTGACCTTGGGTTATGATTTTCTGCCTGCTGGAGTCCCTGGTGATTAGTTATTGATGCTTTAGTTAAACTGACCTTTATACCGTGAGTTATTGATGTTTTCTGTCTCTTGGTGATTAGTTGTTGATGCTTTTCTGTCTTCTGGTGATTAGTTATTGATGAGTTAGTTTCAATAAAAAGGCAGAACGGAGGGTGAGAGTCAGAGGGTGTGCGGGATTGAACTGGCAAGACGGCTGTTTCACCTCCTGGCTCCCTCTCCCATTCTGAATGGCACAAAACGAAAACTTTAGTAAGTTATTTCAGTCTAAAAAAGGCGTCAGGGCATTTTTAAACCGGACAGTAAGTCGCCACTGTCTTGGTTCCTTTTTGTGCCTTGACCCATACCGGAATTATTGAAAGGATGCAGTCCTATTTACAGGCCCCAGTGACACCCCAGGTTTCTGTTGTTTGTACGAGGGCGCTTAATAGGTACTGCTATTCACAATCGTCTTAGGCTGTTTCTTTGCAGAAGTTTATGGACAATGTGTAGTGCTGTAGGATGCAGTCTAGAGCATTCTTGACATTGAAGCTTTTGTTTCCAGCAACTGCTAATGCGACCGTGCATCAAACATGCAAAACACAGACCCTTGCTCCTCAAGAAGTCAATCTTATCCTTGTGATGCTTTCTCCTAAATTCCTTACCAATTGTGAGACTGTGTTGCTCTCCATTACAATTAGCACATGGTTTGGCAATAGCATCCACTGAAACAGGTTCTGCCTTTGGCGTGGTGGTTTTGTTGTTTTCCATCTTGGCGGGCACAATGACTGTTGTGAAGACTTTCTTTGATTTTGTTGTTTCTGTGTGTTGTGATTTTGTTTTCTGTTTTATAGAAATCTTTCGTGCTTGTCAACAAAATCCTTAAACTTCACTCTTCTATTTGTTCTTTCTTGGAGATTGCAGGCAAATTTTCTCCAAGATTCTATAAGTCTGTATGGAAGTTTGTTTGCCAATGCCTTTATATTAGCCATGTTGTCCAAGTCCTCCATGTAATTAACATCTGCCATTATGTTCGAACAGCCCATAAGGAATAATGTGAAAGACTGAAGTGCAACACCATCTTCAGACTTGATTGTTGGCCAATCCATGGCTTCCTTTAAATATGCTTCTGCTATCATGAAGTCATCACCATAAAACTCCTTCAAGATTTGTTTTGCTTTGGTATATCCTGTCAGAGGTTCCATATGGATGCAGCTCTTCACCAACTCATGTGGTTGTTCACTAGTATACTGCAGCTAAAATTGAAGATGATCACGGTTATCACTTGTACGGCCTTCAATCCCATGTTCAATGGCACCTATACAGGTTTTATAATGCAGAGGGTCGCCTGTAAAACGTAGGAATGGAAAGTTCGGGAAGAAGCGATGCTTTTTGACTCTTTGCTAAGTATTCTGCGACACTGGCTTGCTGTGAGATTGCGTGGCAAAGGCCATCAAGCACATGTCCCTGTTGTTCTCTACTTTCTGTCTGATGTGGAAATCTAGCCATTGGAATAGTCGAAGTGGGAGCATTTCAGGTCAACACTGCTTGTTGCTCTGATAGGCTGTGATGGTAATTGAATGTTTTTCCTTGTTTAAATTGTAACACACTCATCAGGAATGTGGATACCATCCTCCTGGGTATTTTCATATCTTCTCAAGACATCCAATTTAGCATCAGACTCAGGGAGTGCCGTTTGCATTGCATGCATTTCCTTCTTTGCTTTAATTGCAGCTTCTTCTTGCTCAAGTGCCAACCTTTGTTGTAAATCAGCAGCCTTTGCCTTTAAACATGCTCGTTCCATTTGAGCCTTTAATTTAATTAATAATAATAATGCCTTTATTAGTCCCACAATGGGGAAATTCGAGATTCGAACCCAGGCCTCCTGGGGAGACTGGGTCCTGAACGCGGCGCCTTAGACCACTCGGCCATCCTGGCAGCCTCTCGGCCATCCTGGCAGCCACTCGGCCATCCTGGCAGCCACTCGGCCATTGAAGACGTTGACAGAAGTGAGCTTCTGTCTGTTAGATTCTTTACTTCTACTTCTATGGGTGTAGTTAGTTGATGCAGATCTACTATCAGCAGGTGATATTTGTTTATTGCATCCTTCCTCTGCACGTTTCAAAACGTCCTTCTTCCATTGCTCACATTTCCATTAATTACATTTTTTGGATCAAACCAGTTATTTTGGTCATCGGCAAAATCCTCTTCAGTCTTTAAATTTTGCAGACCGGAATTGAGGTCCACAAATTCTTGCTCCATGCCGCTAAAGCAAACACGAACCTCAGTTTTTTACAGCGTCAACATTTGCATCATCCTCCATCAATTGTTCAATTTGACGTTGCATGGAGGTCAATTGAGCAAATTTGCAGCTGCGTGCCTGCATCCGTTTAGGCTTGTGATCTTCTACAGCTTTTCTCCGTCATTTTTAATGTCCGCTTTCCACTGTCTTGTTCCTCCATGTCAATCCACAATGAAGCAAACAAAAACGTCAAACTGACTGTAGCGTCTCAATTTGTAGGTCAGCCGAATGACGATCAAAGTTTTAAGCAGTTTACTCACGCACCTGTTACGTGCGCGTCCTTGTTAACTCGCGATGCTTGTCAAGTATGGACGCATGCTAACAGCTAGCAGCTCATTGTCCCGACTGGAAAGTTGCTCCTTAGCTGTGATGTGCCTAGGGTTACACTATCTATCATTAACAAACACAGCCAGCCCTCCTCTTTCCTCTTACCGCTTTCCAGTGTCCTGTCCGCAAGTAGTATTTGGAAGCCGTCAAATTCCACAACGGTGTCCGGCGTTAGCTCTGTTAGCCATGAATCCGTGAACATCAGCAAGCTAGCTCATTGGAAGTTCCTCTCGTGCCGCGTTAGCGCTGTTAGCTCGTCCATTTTCTTGGGAAGGTATCTAACATTTCCCATAAAAACGGACGGGAGGACGGGGTGGTCACGCCTCCTCTTTGCCTGGCGTTTCGCCCCCGCGCGACATCCCCCGTCTCTTCCTCCTCAACTCGTGGGGGATATCGGGTCTCGCTCCGGGAGTCGGCACGGGGTTAGCACGAAGTGCTAACAGCTGATCTCTTGTGTAAACGATTGATCCGTAGCTCCCAGTGACATCTCCGGACACGATCACGCAAAAAACAGCCCTCAGCAGCAATAAAACCACCGCAATTTGGATGTCCATTGCTGCGATGAGGTAAAATAAATAAAACTGGGTAAAGGGAAAAACACGCGAAAAAGGCTCAAATAGTGAGCCGTGCTGCTCTAGCAGGTAGCCACTCGCGTGGCGACGGAACCGGAAAAACAAATGTGGTCCCATCAAAATCTGATTGGATATTTAAAAATAAAAGCGTGAAAATTTGCTTATTTGTCTGTCGTCACCAATGATTAAAAAAATTAAAATCATTACAAAATCCTCAAGCTATCGTGATACCAGACGAGTTCTGCGGGACACCAGACCACCCCAGTTGTCCACAAAAAGTGGTCACTTCAAAATTTGATGTGGCATTTCAAAATAAAAAAATCACCTGAAATATGCACTGTGATCAACACTGATTTAAAAGAAAAATCTTTAAAAAATATCCTCAAACTATCGTGATACCAAACCAGGACTGGGGATACTAGACCACACCAGCTGTCCACCAAAAGTGGTCACATCAAAATGTGATGTGGCACTTCAAAATAAAAGTAGCCTGAAATTCGCTTATTTCACGGTCATCACCACTGAGTTAAAAAAAAACATAGCTCGAGCTTTCGTGATACCAGACCAGTTTTGTGGGACACGAGACTACCCCAGCTGTCCATAAAAAGTGGTCCCATTGAAATCTAATTTGTAATTTCAAACTAAAAGTTGCCTGAAATCTGCACATTTCACTGTCATCATGCCTGACTTTAAAATTTCATTAAAAAATATCCTCTAGCTATGGTAATACCAAACCAGGTTTGGAGGACACTAGACAACACAGCTTTCCACCAAAAGTAGTCCCATCAAAATGTAAGGAGGCATTTTAAAATAAAAGAGCTGGAGCTGTCGTAATACCAGACTAGTTTTGTTGGACACTCGACGACCCCAGCTGTTCATCAAAAGTGGTCCCATCAAAATCTGGTGTAATTTCACAATAAAAAAAAAAACACCTGAAATATGCACATTTCATTGTCATCAACACTGATTTTAAAATAATCATTTCAAAATACCCTCGAGCTATCGTGATATCAGACCCATTTTGGGGGACACTAGACAACCCCAGTTGTCCATCAATTGCGGTCCCACCAAAATGTGATACGGCATTTCAAAATAAAAGTAGCCTGAAATCAGCATACATCACTGTTATCAGGCCTGACTAAAATATCATGACAAAATATCCTCCAGCTATCATGATACCAGACCAGACATATTTCACTGTCATCACCATTGATTTTAAAAAATTAATTAAAAACTAGAGCTGCGAGCAGCTATAAAGGGCCCTCGCCACCCGGACAACGTTGGGGTACTGGCACGTTGGAAATGTGAAATATTTCCGAGAAATAACGTGAGGAATCTTCAAGAGGAATTTGCTTGTAGTTAAAGTTAGAGCAGCTTTTGTTTTCAAAGCCTCGTCAATGTTTGAAGTAAATTTGTTGGCAGGCACTACAGGTGCATCAAATCAAAGACTAATAGACTGAAAAACATTTTCTTTCCGAGAGCCATCACCATTCTGAACTCTCACACACATGCACACACACACGACCACCCTTACCTTGCTGAACAGCGACGTATTGTGTTGTATTTCTCCAATTTCATACTATTTTCCATCACAATATTTATTCTCTTATTTATCTAATTTATATATTTGATTAAATTATTGTTGTATTGCACTGGAGAGGGGAGCTCCCTAATCTTGTTGCACACTGTACAATGACAATAAAAGGATTTCGGATTCTGATAAATTTAGAATGGCCGACTTCCTGTTCAATTTAGCATACGGCTCCATGAGACTTTTTATTAGGTCTTGGCTTTGTACACACTTCATCAAATTTTCAGTTTGGTGAAACAGAGATATGGGGCTGTTTTTTTTTGTTGTTTTTTTTTTCTAGGGGGCGATAGCGAGCCATTTTTAAACAACTGTACGACAAAATAATAAAATATTGTGAATATTGAATCAACTCCCGGTTGGGTGGACGCTGGCACGTTTGGCTGCCACTGCTCACCGGTAACTCTCAGAAATTTTTTGGATCCGCTTGTTGTACCTGCTTTAGCAGTTTACAATCCCTCCAGTTACAGTGATTTTATTTATTATCTGTATGTTGAGCGATCCCGATTCTCATGAATGCCACCCACCGATTGCATAGTCGCTGACGCGTCTACTGTGGCTAAAGTTTAGCTTACCTATCAAAGTTAGCACCTTATGTACAGGGTAAGTTTGGGATTTTTTTAGAGCATGAGCAGGGGAGTTTTTAAGCATTTAGTCCATTGTGGTGAACCGCCCCCATTTAAGTAAATTCAAAATGGCCGACTTCCTGTAAAACCTAGCGCATGGCTCCAAGAGACTTTTTTGTAGGTCTTGGCCTTATACATACTCCATCGAATTTACAAAAAGTAGGTGAATCACTCAACCAGGGCTGAAGTTTTTGAATATTTCTAGAGGGCCATGGCAAGCCATTTTAAAAAAGCTGCACATTCCATTCCGCAGGATTGCTATGGACATTGTGGGTCCTTTGACAAAAAGCAGTGGTGTAGTGTGTGACAACGCCACACGTTTCCCAGAGGCATTTCCATTGCGCACAATCACTGCTCCGGCAGTACTTTGTGCCTTGGTGCAACTCCTTTCCAGAGTTGGCATACCAGATGAGATTCTAACAGACCAGGGAACCAATTTCACTTCAAGGTTAATGCAACTGTTCAACAAACAACTGGGCATCTCCGCCATCAAAACCACTCCATACCACCCATAGACTGATGGACTAGTGGAAAGGTTCAATCAGACCTTAAAGAAGATGCTCCAGAAATTTGTGGATGATACTGGAAAAGACTGGGACCGGTGGCTGCCCTTTTTGCTGTTTGCCTATCGCGAAGTTCCTCAGGCGTCAACAGGTTTCTCTCCCTTTGAACTCTTGCATGCTTGGGAGGTTCAGGGGCCATTGGACTTGCTCCGAAAGGCCTAGGAGGCACCTTCCACCACGTGAAGTGATCGGGGGGTGGTGAAATTTGTGCTGGAAATGAGGGAGAGACTGGCCAGGTACCAGTAGGAGGCAGAGGTCAACCTGCGGGAGGCCCAGAAAAGCCAGAAGACCTGGTATGACCAGCAAGCTCGCCACCGGGAGTTTAAACCCGGCCAAAAAGTATTGCGGCTTCTCCCCACATGCAACAACAAGCTTTTAGTAAAGTGGCAGGGGCCATATGAGGTCACCCGGAAGATGGGTCCAGTGACCTATGAGATTTTCCATCCGGAGAAGAAAAAAAATAAACAAACTTATCATGTGAACCTCCTCAAAGAGTGGAAGGAGCGTTCAAACCAGGCTCCAAAGGAGGTCATACTCGCGCGGAAGGTGGAGGAGGACGACGACGACGACAAGGACGAGGACGACGACAATGATGATGATGATGATGATGATGACGAGGCAGAGCTGGAGTCCTCGACGACGACAGATGCGCCTGCACTGGCACGTCGGAAACCCAAGCAAGTCACAGAGATGTGCTTAATTTTCAAGACGGTGCCTTCTCTTTTTTCCGCCAGCCCAGGGAAGACGACGGTGGTAGAACACGTCATTCGTCTCAAAGAAGGATTACCAATTCGTCAGCGCCCCTACCGAGTTCCGCAACACTTGGTGGAGAGACTAACCAAGGAGCTCCAGGAAATGCTGAAGCTTGGAGTCATTGAGCCTTCCAAGTCGGAGTGGTGCAGTCCGGTGGTTATCATCTCCAAGAAAGATGTGTGCTGATTTAGAAAGAGAGTGAAAGACGTTTAAGAGAAGAAGCAGAAAGTACTTAATATGGAGATAAAGAAAGACGAAGAAACAGGAGCGAGAAAAAAAGGAGGAAATGCACCAGCCGAGGATCAAAGAGACAGTGACAGTGAAAAAGGAAGTCAGGGTGAGAGAGCTGAGGAGGAGGGCCAGCGAGAAAAGGAGCCGGGATTGCCTCAACAAGTGGACAACAGCGCCCTGGGAAGCCTGCCACAAGAGATGAATGCAAAGCGGCCTGCCAAACAATCACACCAATCCAAGATAATATGCGTAAATGGGCTGCGGGCCTCACGACCACCCCGTCAGCACCGATCTTCTACCAAGGACGTGGAAGAGGAAGAGGACACCTGCCAACAAAAGACGACGTCTGCTACAACTGTAGGAAACATGGCCACTTTGCTCGAAACTGCCGTCAACCACCCAGGAAAACCGATTACAATTTACACAGACAGAATCAAGTTTGATAAGAAATTTGTGATTTGTCAGGACCAGTCGTGAAAGCAACGGAGGATCACGTGACGTAAAAAACAAACAAAAAAAGCAAGTGGAGAAGCAGTTCTACATGAACGTGCGTTTTACTTATTAGGCCGTGATACACTGACACAATTGGACCTTAATATCAGAGTCAATAAGCAAGGGCGAATTCAAACAAACGTCAAAACTTTAAAAGGGCACATTATTATCGGTTGCTACATTTGGAAGAACAAAATAGGACGTCAATAAATTATTAGAAGTAGCTCACAATAGAGTCTGTTTGGGCGATGACGTGCAACACATGGTTAGTCTGCAAGGGACTATCAGATACAATGTATCAAAAGTAAGTGAAAACGCAACTATGGTTTCGTGCACCACCACATGCAACACTTGCACCATTCTCATGGAAAGACTCTCCCTGCTGGAGGGACGTGTCCGCCAGCTAGAGCAGAGTAATGTGGTAAGCGTAAATGTGGCGGACAGCACCGGTTAGCATTGGCCGTAAACGGCTTGCTAATCGCGTTGAGCCTGTTAAGACACAGAGCAGTTCCATTCCACCTCGGTCTCCTGGCTCCCGCACTTTAGTGAAAGGTGACTCCATTACTCGATACATTAAGCTTGAAAATCCAACCACAGAATGTGTATTGCTGGGGCCAGAGCACCCGACATTGAAGCTAATCTTATGGAGCTAGCACGCAAGAGACCTAGACACCAGCGCAGTGCAAACAACGCTAGCTATTCAGATATAGTAATACACGTCGGCTCCAATGACACTAGTGTTACTGCCGTTTCAATGATACGCTGGCTAAAGAAAGTTTTAACGCGCACTCACTCACCATGGGTTGAAGTTGCGATGACGTTCGCTCGGCTTCACTGGTCTTGATGTTGATGTGTAGTTATGTATGTCACGTCAAACAGTCAAGGGTTAGTCTTAATCGTAGTCATTTCAGTCCAGATGTCATGCCGTGAAGTCAAGTAAATCAAATAAATAAATCAATGGCTACGGTCTTCCAAACTTCAAATCAAAAACATCCGCGCATATGCGGTAATCAATACAATATACTATCTTCTATCTTCCAGTTTGTACATAAATAATGCGTCTTGAGTAAGTGCGGTTGAAAAACGGTATCCGACCAGCGTTCCCCCACCTGTCCTGCATTTGTTATTTATGGATGAACGCAACCAGTGCTGACGTCATCAATTGCCCTAGTGGTGGTGTTGCCATACTGCATTACTCAAAAGAAAACTGCTCCAACAACTAGGATGAAGCAATCAGAGATCACAAAGAAAAAACATAGCAAGGACTTGTGATCTCGCCAGAAAGATGAGTCTGAGTCGAGTAATTGTCTCTGGCCCCTTGCCTGCGAGAGGCAATGATGAGAAAGATGGGGGTGTAGCCCTCATTTCCGAATTTAATCTAAAACTTAGTCCTCGTCCTAGCAATTCCTTCAAAACATTTGAAGTTCTCATTATGCGATCCACGGCCGCACTGCCGTTTTATCTTGCCGTTTTTTACCGTCCCCCTGGCTCTTACTCAGGCTTTTTAGATGAATTTTCTGAATTTGTGGCTGATTTGGTAACTCATGCGGATAATATATCATGGGCGACTTCAACATTCATATGAATCTCCCGTCGGAACCACTTACCGTGGCGTTTCGGACAATAATTGATATGTTTGGTTTCATGCAAATAATAGATGAAGCAACGCATATAAATGGTAACACGTTAGATTTGGTATTAACCCGGGGCTTAGCATCCTCAAAAATAATTGTATTACCATATACTAGTGCTATAGCTGACCATTACTTAATCAAATTTGAAGTCTTGGCGCATTGCCATCGTTCTGACCATGATCAAAGCTATAGCAGCCGCAACATTAGCTCCTTAACCACCGCTGCGCTCTCTGAGCTACTCCCTTTAGTAACCGATTCGTTTCCTAATTATATTGGTACGATTGATGATCTTACAAACAACTTTAATGTCGCTCTGTTAAATGCGCCTGACTCCGTCGCACCTTTAAAAACTAAAACTTGTCCAAAGAGGCTGACTCCGTGGTTTTATGAGGAAACACGCATACTGAAACGATTCTTGTAGGAAGCTTGAGCGCAAATGGCGTGCGACCAAACTGGAGGTCTTCCGTCAGGCATGGTGCGCTAGTTTATACAAGGAAGCGCTCAATCTAGCCAAAACTAATTATTACTCTAGATTAATTGTTTTACATAAAAACAACCCTAAATATTTATTTGCTACTGTAGCAATGCTAACGCAACAGCAACCAACCTCGGATAGCTCTTCCTATTCAGCTCACGATTTCATGCAATTCTTTACTCAGAAGATTGAGTGTATTCGTGATGAGATTAAAGACACTGTTCTTACAATTCCGTTGAATTCCGTCATAAATGGTGTTAATAGGGACATTAGGGCTGATAACTGTCCGATAACCTTATCTCAATTTAAAAAAGTATCTCTTGAAAGCCAAACAAAATTGGTTAGTGGGGCAAAACCGACAACTTGTGTGCTCGATCCGCTTCCTGGCAAACTAATTAAAGAACTGTTTATGACCCTAGGACCGTCTGTCTTAAATATTATTAATCTATCACTTACCACGGGTATAGTACCAGCAGCTTTAGGACCGCCATTATGCGACCGCTACTTAAGCAACCAAACCTCGACCCAGAGAGTCTCAACAACTATAGACCGGTTTCAAATCTTCCGTTTATTGCAAAAATCTTGAAAAACTTAATGAATATATGACTAGTAATAATCAATTTGAACCTTTCCAATCAGGTTTTACCGAATGGAAGCTACGGAGGAGGAGGGCATGCTCGCGTCACAGTTAAGCCGAAGAGGAGCACCTTCCCCGGGCACGGGCGGTGTCAAGCGGCCCCTAAGTTTAACCGAATGGAAGCTCCGGAGGAGGAGGGCATGCTCGCGTCACAGTTAAGCCGAAGAGGAGCACCTCTTCCCCCCGGGCACGAGCGGAGCGCGAGGCTGTCAGTTATGAATGAATAAATGAATAAATAAATAAATGAAGAATGCCACCTTTCATTTCACTGGCATGATCCGTGCCTGTCATGCCGCGTGTGTTTTTGTTTTTTCAGCTGTGTGGGCGTTCCTCCAGCGATCGTCTCGCGCCATGCGGTCAGCTGCTGCGAGACGCGCCCACCAGCCCCGCACCGGATTCCCATTCACTCACTGATTACACTCACTACCACCTACACTGACTACCTGGCGTCGGATTGTTATCCTACTTGTGTCTGCGTTTGGAGAGTCCTGCTCAATCCTCCAGCTCTGCTGGAGGATCATAACATTCACAGGGCACACCGGACGGCGTACCAGAAGTTAAAAGTCGAAGTAATTAAATAAATACAAAAATAAGTAATTGAATAAATACAAAAATAATGGCTGGGGAATAAAAAAATAAGAAGTTTTAATAATAATTTTTTTTTGTTATAACATGAATTTCACTCTCTCTCTCTCTACCCGTATATATATATATATATATATATATATATATATATAATTTAAGCATTTTTGAAGGTGCGCCGCTACTTCGCGGATTTTCAGTTTTCGCGGGTGGTCTCGGTCCCCATTAACCGCGATAACCGAGGGTTCACTGTATTACTCTTACTCGATCTTGGCGCCGCTTTTGACACTTGATCATAACATATTATTAAAACGCCTTGAAACTTGTGTTGGCATTTCAGGTTCAGCGCTTTCTTGGTTTAATTCGTATCTGTCGGAGAGGAGGCACCGTGTAATTCATGGCAATGCGACTTCTGATCTTTGTAAGATCACACGCGGAGTTCCGCAGGGATTGGTACTAGATGCTACCGCTTGGTGATATTATACGGAAATATAACATTAGTTTTCATTGTTATGCTGATGATACGCAATTATACATGCCGTTGGATATAACGAATCCGTGTGATTGCTATAAATTAGAGGCATGCCTTGCCGAAATTAAACTATGAATGTCTTTCAATTTTTTGCGTCTTAACTCAGATAAAACCGAGATGCTGATCATTGGACCAGCGCGTCATCGGTACCTTTTTCAAAGACACCACTATGAGTATCGATAAATTGCCCAAAAGGATTCAACAAGATCAATGTCTAAAGTCATTTTTGGCCAATTTTCAATCAGATTCGTTAAAAGGGCACCGTGCAGTACGTCAAAATGTAAAAAATTATAATTTTTGTCACCACTGGGTGGTGCAAGGTGGTCGCTGCTCAGGCCCTAATAATAATAATAATAATAATAATAATAAAAGTAATAATATTTTCTACAAAAACAATAGGGACCTCGCAGCCGTCGCAGCTCGGGCCCTAATAACAATTTCTACAAAAACAATAGGGACCTCGCCGCGGTCGCTGCTCGGGCCCCAATAATAATTTCTACACAAAGTCCATTGTGGTGACCCGCCCCCTTTTAAGTAAATTCAAAATGGCCGACTTCCTGTAAAACCTAGCTCATTGCTCCAAGAGACTATTTTGTAGGTCTTGGTCTTATACATACAGTGAACCCTCGCTACTTCGCGGTTCACCTTTCGCGGGTTCAATGCTTCGCGGGTCTAAAAAATATTCGGGGGCATTGTAGTTTCGCCGAGCGACACAACGGGGCGCTGGAGCGGTTAGACGGCCGGCGTGCGCCGAAGAAGAGCGTGGGCGAAGAGGAGAGTGGACGAAGAAGAGCACGTTCCCCCGGACACGATCGGTGGCGACGTTTCGCGCGGTTCGGACCGTACCAGAGCTCCGGCCAGCGTGCGTGGCAGTTAAGCCGTAGAGGAGCACCTTCCCCGGGCACGGGCGGTTCCAAGCGGCCCCTAAGTTTAACCGAATGGAAGCTCCGGAGGAGGAGGGCATGCTCGCGTCACAGTAAGCCGAAGAGGAGCACCTTCCCCGGGCACGGGCGGTGCCAAGCGGCCCCTAAGTTTAACCGAATGGAAGCTCCGGGGGAGGAGGGCGGGCGTGTGTCACAGTTAAGCCAAATTGGAGCACCTCTTCTGCCCGGGCACGAGCGGAGCGCGAGGCTGTCAGTTATGAATGAATAAATGAATAAATAAATAAAGAATGCCACCTTTCATTTCACAGGGCACACCGGACGGCGTACCAGCAGGTAAAAGTCGGAGTAATTAAATAAATACAAAAAGAATGGCTGGGGAATAAAAAAATAATACGTTTTAATAATAATTTGGTTTTTTTGTTATAACATGAATTTCACTCTCTCTCTCCCCGTATATATATATATATATATATATATATATATATATATATATATATATATATATATATATATATATATATATATATATATATATATATATATATATATATATATATATATTATTATATATATTGTATATTTTTTTTAAGCATTTTTGAAGGTGCGCCGCTACTTCGCGGATTTTCAGTTTTCGCGGGTGGTCTCGGTCCCCATTAACCGCGATAACCGAGGGTTCACTGTACTCCATAAAATTTACAAAAAGCGAGGTGAAACACTCAACCAGAGCTGCTTTTTTTAACATTTCTCGAGGGCCATGGCGAGCCATTTCAAAAAAGCTGCACAACTAACGTATAAAATATTGATAAATTTGCTCGGCCTGATGTGTGTGTAAAGTTTTACGAGTTGTCGTTCATATTTAGAACCTCATAATCAGCTTTGTTTTATTGCCGAACAGTGCAATGCCACTCCCACAACTTTTCACGAAAAAGGACGAATTTCGTATTGTGACATCCTCATGGCCGAAACAGTCATCCGAGCATATATGAGGGCGACCTTGTTGAGTTGCACGGAGAAAA
Organism: Idiotropiscis lumnitzeri; assembly: GCF_059441095.1. Lineage (NCBI taxonomy): Eukaryota > Metazoa > Chordata > Actinopteri > Syngnathiformes > Syngnathidae > Idiotropiscis > Idiotropiscis lumnitzeri. The sequence goes on along the minus strand of NW_028283632.1, from coordinate 301,200 downwards.
ACATCCAAGAAAATAACTTGTATTAGCTTTTACCAGTTGGTGGCGCTACTACTACGATGTAAAATAAGTTGGTAGATGTCTTCAGGGCTGAAGTATCCTCAAATGTGTACAACTTCGAGAAGATAGGATCATCTGAGTCATGTTGCCGGAGCTTTTGTTGCCACAGAGTACAATCGGACTTTTCAGCACCTTAATAGCCACGCCTTTTGCCAAAACGTCACAAAATTCGGCAGAGAGTAAGATCATTGTCTTGAGTCTTTTCTGACTAATTTTCAGTCGGATTCGTCAAAAGGGCACCGTGCAGTACGTGAAAATTAAAATAAAAACAAATTTTTGATTCCACTTGGCGGCACTGTGTGTATAACAAAATAATAACATTACGATGTCTTCAGGTCGGGACGTTTTATTTACAGGTGAAGGTTTGGATTTTTAGGAGCATGTGCAGGGGAGTTATTAAGCATTCATTTATTTGTATTAGGTTCATTTTGTCTTCTTATTATTGATATTTGACTGATTCATTAAAAGCAGACAATTATGTTTTAGGTAAATTTTTTACCTGACATCTTTCGGCGAGTCTTTCGCCTTCTTCAGAGTGTCGCATGATGGTGTCTTGAGCTGATGTTCCATGAGGGTGTGACTTACCTGTCAAAAAAATGAAAAAAATCAGAGCAGTAAAAGAACAAGCACAACATGAACATTACAAATCAGCAATCACTGACCACTGCAAAAGGGAAAACTACATCATGGACCGGGAGAAGGGCAGGGTCATCCGCACAGAAGAGAACAAACAACAGCGCTGGATCAGAGAGGCCATTGAGATCTGCAAGCGAGGCATAAAAACCATGAACAGAGACAAGGGAGCCTTCATCCTCTCTACCACCTGGACCAGCATCTTGGCGGAGTGAACGGACAGCGGGGGCGTGACTTGCCTTCATTCTTGTGACAGGTAAGTCACGCCCTCATGGAACATCAGCTGATAAAGACGGGTCACAAGACAGCATCATGTGACACTCTGAAGAAGGCGAAAGACTTTCGTATTGTGACATGCTCAAGGCCTAAACACTCATCCGAGCAAATATAAGGTAGATTTTGTTCACCTGCCCGGAGAAAAACATCAACGAAAATAATTTGTATTTGTTTTAACCAGTTGGTGGCGCTACCACTGCGATCAAAAATAAGTTGGCAGCCGTCTTCAGGGCC